>NC_142737.1:27644947-27649947 GCF_051943395.1 Hippocampus bargibanti
GTGTCAGGTTGATTTAGGAGTAATCATTGGAAAATTGGCCACGTTTTACAACAGAAGCCCTTTTCCCTTAAAATGATAAGTGTTTTTTTCTTTCTTCCTTCCTCTCCTACAGCTCATTTCTCACTTGGCAAGCTTTTAAAAGGACTTTTGGGGGTGGAAACTTAGCAGGCACTACAAGACAAAGCCAACAAAATTAAATCTGCAGACTTCATTAGAGACTTTCTGC
This sequence comes from Hippocampus bargibanti, assembly GCF_051943395.1. NCBI lineage: Eukaryota > Metazoa > Chordata > Actinopteri > Syngnathiformes > Syngnathidae > Hippocampus > Hippocampus bargibanti. The sequence goes on from NC_142737.1 coordinate 27,645,174, forward strand.
CCAGTAGTAAAACACACACAATTTTTAATTGCACTAAGCTTGATTTCACACGGGTACTTGCGAAATATTTAGCTATTCAATTGCTTTGCATTTTTGCACTGGGCATGTGACCACTCATTAAATCCCATTTATAAAAATGTACACCCAAAGCCATGAGTGTTGTAGTGGTATACTAGCGTCTTCCCGAAGTCCGATCGTGGACATAAGCGATGTCCGACGATGTCCGATCGTGGACATATATGATGTCCGATCGTGGACATAAGCGATGTCCGACGATGTGCGATCGTGGACATATACGATGCAGCTAGTTGCAGAGTCGCCAGGCGACGATGTCGGCCATCAGGGTGCGGCAGGTTTCACGGTGGGGTCGGGGCGCCCACGGGTGGTGGCGGTCGATCGGGAGCTCGGCTTGAGGGGTCTTGCTGTGAAGATGCCGGGTTCACGGGCGGCTGGGAAATCTGGGTGTTTCCATTTGGAGAGTTGATTGGGCTGAGGAGGAGGGAAAAAATGCTCCTGGCTGGCTCGCCAATAAAGAGTTTGATGGTTCTCTTTATTTGTAAGTAGGTTCGTTGTCAGATCTCCCAGGCAGGTGACGCGCAGAGCTTGATCGTGGCGTGGAGTTGAGCAAGTCGTGCCGTGATGTCCGTCCGACGCCCGGCGCGAGCCGGGCGCCTGAGCGGGTCCGTGCAAGTCTCTTTGGGTCTGTGAGTCCGAGATGATTCTGCCCCGTGGTTCGCCCAATCTCTCTGTCCCACGACAGCTCCTTTTATACAATTTACAAGCGTGTGCTATGCGTCAGGGTGATACGCACATCAAGGAGATCAAGAAATTGAAAGACATGAAAGTGTTGAAAGGCGCACTTCAAAATCATACACTCGTGTGACGCAACAGGGCTCCCCTCCTTGATCCGAAGTCGGTGAAAGTGATGAAGGAAAAACAAATAAAAACAAAAGTCATTCTGCGACATGGTGAGGCCAGGCAAGATGACGGTCACCGGGCATGGCAGGCGTCGGTGGGGAGGTTGCCGAGGAGGTTTCGTGGTGCCTGAAGTCGTTGTACGGGAGCACGGCAAAGAGTGCTCTACGACTGCCAGTTTGAGTCGATCGATGGAAACTTTCCTCGCGGCCGTCGAGTCGATGCCGGAAGGTCTTCTAACCGTGAGTTGTTCGGCTGGGATCGGTCAAGTCGGAGAATCGATGAGGGATTGTCAGGACGAAGGTGCGTGGGGTTGGCCATGCTGCCGGGCTCGGACAGGCCGGTCATCGGCGACGGTGGCGATGATCGCGCTGCCATGGCGCTCTGCAGGACTCTGAGGAAGAACGCTGACGTCGGCGGCCGTGTCGGCCATGAAGCGTCTTCCCGAAGTCCGATCGTGGACATAAGCGATGTCCGACGATGTCCGATCGTGGACATATATGATGTCCGATCGTGGACATAAGCGATGTCCGACGATGTGCGATCGTGGACATATACGATGCAGCTAGTTGCAGAGTCGCCAGGCGACGATGTCGGCCATCAGGGTGCGGCAGGTTTCACGGTGGGGTCGGGGCGCCCACGGGTGGTGGCGGTCGATCGGGAGCTCGGCTTGAGGGGTCTTGCTGTGAAGATGCCGGGTTCACGGGCGGCTGGGAAATCTGGGTGTTTCCATTTGGAGAGTTGATTGGGCTGAGGAGGAGGGAAAAAATGCTCCTGGCTGGCTCGCCAATAAAGAGTTTGATGGTTCTCTTTATTTGTAAGTAGGTTCGTTGTCAGATCTCCCAGGCAGGTGACGCGCAGAGCTTGATCGTGGCGTGGAGTTGAGCAAGTCGTGCCGTGATGTCCGTCCGACGCCCGGCGCGAGCCGGGCGCCTGAGCGGGTCCGTGCAAGTCTCTTTGGGTCTGTGAGTCCGAGATGATTCTGCCCCGTGGTTCGCCCAATCTCTCTGTCCCACGACAGCTCCTTTTATACAATTTACAAGCGTGTGCTATGCGTCAGGGTGATACGCACATCAAGGAGATCAAGAAATTGAAAGACATGAAAGTGTTGAAAGGCGCACTTCAAAATCATACACTCGTGTGACGCAACATACTCGCCATATTTCAAGATGAACCAAACCTGCTATTGTCATTTTAACCATGCTTCCGTCATTGCAAAATTGTACGTGTTCCTGCTATTTTAGGGCCATCAGATATAGAACAGCCATTTGGCAGGTAGTACATACTTAGCACATCACAAAAAGAGAATGTCAAATCATCTTCACGGAGGATGTTGGCGATGTTTTTTTTCAGGCATTTGATCAAAGATGTCCAACTCGGTTTCAGCAATGGCAACATCACTATATTGGTTCCCTTCACAAAGTCTTAAAGGACAACCGACGTCTCCGGACATGTTGTGTCCATAATTTGTAAAATGTCTTCAAATGACTTCTACTGAGCGTATTTTACAAATATTCCACTGCATATAGCTACATTTTACGTTTTAAGAGTTGCACTGAATATTCCGGAAGTCTTGTTTTTGAGTTGGTGACGACCGTCCGTACGTTACGTCACTGAAGGAACGCCCCTGACCGAAAAAAAGGACACATTGTAGCGGTCCTTCCATCACGTCAATGCATTTTGCTGTACTTTGGTCTGAAAACGTCATGTTAGACCAAAAAGAGGCAGAGGAGGGCGACAAAGCTCCATGTATCCGCCCGTTTCCGCAGGCTGATTAATTCCTTACACGGCTTTGTCGCACTGTTCTGCCTTTTTTGGGTGCGACATTCCCCACCCCTGATGCCTCAAAATGACACGGAATAAATTCTTTAATCGATTGCAAACATGTATGCTTTCTTCTTCAGAACTGTTTGAATCATATTCATAACTGGATGAATAACAAGAAAGCATATTCTCCGACTCTGAAGCCATTGTTTTGATTCTGGAGCAAGGCAAGACGTCTTGCCGTGACACCACGAACATGGGGGCGGGAACTTCTGAAACTGGACACTTCCGGTTTCAAATTGAAGTACTTTTTAGACACTTTAAGTCATTTTTATTGGTGTTTTGCATTTGACTAAAAATATCATACTGCATGTTTTGGGTATTTTAGATGCTATAAAACGTTTTTCTGATGTCAGTTAGGAAACAAAAAAGTGACGTTGGTTGTCCTTTAAAGTTTGGTTGCAGCTCTGAGCAGTGTTGAGGTGGTGACTCTAAAAATGTATTTCGAGAGTTTCTCATTACATGTTACAAAGTGTACTTAATCAAAGTTCTGTATTATTAAAGTCAGGTAAACTTTATTTACTTTTTGATTCATACATTCATTTTTCCGAACCGCTTTATCCTCACTAGAGTCGCGGTGGGTGCTGGAGCCTATCCGTTATTCATCAGGCAGTAGTCAGGGGACACACAAACCAGTTGCCAGCCAATGGCAGGGCACACAGAGATGAACAAAATCAGACTCCCACTCATAGCTCGGTAAAATTTGGAGCATTCAATCAGCCTGTCATGCATGTTTTTGGAATGTGGGAGAAAATTGGAGTTCCTGGAGAAAACCCACACAGGCCGCAGCCCGGATCAAACCCACAACCTCTGCACTGTGAGGTCGACATGCGAACCACTGAACCACTGAACTGCCTATGGTTACTGATGGATTTATTTAACACCCGAAACACCATGTTCTGGCCATAATAATGTCGTGTTCAGATTATTTGCAGCGTAAAATACAAACGCTGCAGTAGTGTTGGCAGCTTTGTAAAACATACTTTGTATGCATCTACCTGCGGCAAGAGGAGAGCAATTTCTTCCACCATGTCAAGGACTACAGATTGAGAAGGGATCTCATGCGCCGCATTTAAAGATAATGGGGGGCTCGTGATTCAGGTCGGCTGTGTTCACACCTAAAATATTCCAAAAAACCAGGTTTGCAAACGTACCAAAACTTAAGTACATTCCATCCCTGTTTGGATTTGGATGCCGGGCACAAACATCGCCCTTTGTGTTAATCAATGACATTGACAATTAACCTATGATTAGTGCTGAATTAGATTGCACATAAAAATTCATGATCTCTTTTTTTTTCAACTAATAGGTTATGTTTGAAAACCCCTAAGCACCTTCCGTGGTAGCTCTGCTTGTACTCCCACTGAGCTCTGCATGTTGTTTTTCTCTTTTTACCTTTACACACATATACACACACACACACACACACACACACACACACACACACACACACACACACACACACACACACACACTGCGGAGGATGCTTGAGGGCTTCAAGTCAGGAATAAATGAATGTTTTGTCTGGACAGCATCTGTTTGTGTTGTATGACTAGCTGCCTGGGAGCTTTATAGTTTCCTTTATATTGCCGTTAAACAATGTGTCAACCAGCTGGAATCAGCATCGCTGTGCTATGCCACGAGCACGCTTTTCAAATCTTACAGTCAGGCTGGGGGCAAACTGGATTTTCTTTATGATGTATCTCTACAAACTAACTGTCAAAACCTTACTCTTGTGTTTTTGCACTTTGCATTTAGCAAGGGGACCATAACAGGCAGGTTCCACAATAAATGTAAAAATATGAAATATTTATGAAAATACATCCACAGCAAAGCTTTCAGCAGAGCCCCTCATAGTGTGTTATATCTTTTGTGTGGGAGGTCTCATGAAACACACCAGAGGATTCAGAGAACTCTGTACACAAACCTATTCCTCTGATTCAATGGCCCCGACTCCTGCTGATTACCCAAAACTACCCTCCTCAGCCTCATGTGAAAAGAATCCCAAGTATAGCCATGTGATGCACTTCAGTGG
>NC_142737.1:27924947-27949947 GCF_051943395.1 Hippocampus bargibanti
TATATATATATATATATATATATATATATATATATATATATATATATATATATATATATATATATATATATATATATATATATATATATATATATATATATATATATATGTAGGCGAGTGTGTCACTGCACCACGACTCACAATTCTAAACTGTATTTTTGACATAGTTTGAATTGAATCAGGTTCAACGTGAATTTAGGAGGGCTTGCTCCAATTTCAGACATAAACCCACATAATTGTATGCTCAACTATTACACACACACAAGCTATAAGTCTTGGAGATATGTGTCACCTATTTTTTAAAAATTGAGATATTTGTCCCTTGAGTCAGAAATATGGGTCCTCCAACCTTTGGGAAATTTCACGACTGACTCTTTAAGGAATGTTTCTTAATTTTTCAGTATAAAAAATCAATCTTTAACTGGAAGAAGACGAATGACACAGTTTTAATATCTTTTAAATTCTGTACCGGTAAATATTTGTACAGACTAAAGGAACTACAAGGGAATAAAGGCCCTCCACAGCGGCCTTTCATCCAGTATATGGAGCCGCATATGAGAGCCGACCTTTGGTTAAAGCCGCTGGTGATTGGTTAAAATCCGTGGTAGAAGACAGAGGGTTTTACGCACACACAAAAAAGGAGAAGGGTTAGCAATATTTGAGTAGCACACGAACATCAGAGATGTTGAGACGAGAGAGAGCTCGACAGCGCTACAGAGTAAAAAATGACACGGTGGAAAGTGTATGTTTGTCCGATCGGTTTGCTCCACCAATATGCCGATTGCTCTCTTTCACCAGGTGAGCTCACAGTTAGCATGCAGTGTGACTAAATGAGTAAACATCAAATGCATGCATCAGACTTCCGCTATCCAAGCGCTGAATCTCTAATTCTGGTTAGCGTCCTCGCTCGCCTCGGCTGGCGCTATACTGCTCTGGTCTGTTGGAAATGGCTGGTTTGTCCGCTGGGAATTTGTGTAAACTTACACCTTTATGCGTGTTACAGCATATCGCTGCCACACAACTATTCACCATCACGTTATTTATGTAGTTTTCCTTCTAATTTCGCGATCAACACTGTGTTTTCAGATGAAAAAAGTACCCAAAATGCGTGTGTCGCTTTCTCGGTCAGGGGCGTACCGAATGTGACGTCACTTCCGGCATCGACATCAACTCGAAAACAAGGATGCATGAACATTCTTTGTAAAATGCGGTCAGTAGAAGTCATTTAAAGTGATTTTACAATTATGGACGCAACTTATCTGGCAGTGTCGGTAGTCCTTTAAATCCTTTCATCACAGACCATCAAGGCCAACACCTGAAAAATATGTCTTTCAACTTAGAACAGACCATGCCATCAGAGAATAAAATATTTATTTTTTTAAAATATTTTTTTTTTTTTTCACTTTTCTGATGACGCACATGGGTCCAAGCCAGATACTTGGCATCACTTTTGACATGCAAGTGCGTCAATTTCTGGAGTCAAGCTCTGCACAGACCCATTAAATGTGGTCATCGGTGATGAGACGACTCCTATGTGATGTTTTGTTCATCTTCAATAACGAAAACAATTGCTCGCACAGATATGTGCTCCCGAACATAGAGAGTAATTGTGCAGCTTGGGCACGGAGTTCGGGCACTGTGTCAGGGAGGTAAGGTGGAAATTGCGCAGCACGGACAGAGTCATATTTTGACTTGAGCGTGTCATGATGCAGCTCAATAAGCTTCATTTGGAAATTGGTGCATTATTCACATCAACCATAAAGGGATTGCTAAAAAGTTCAAATCTACATTTTAGGGCTTCAAAGTCGGCAAATCGTCGGGCATAAATGCCGACACTTCGAGCCCAGAGTATCGCCAATGCCGCAACATTTTCGGCAATCAAAACAGACACTTCTGCACTGCTGCTGCACTTGCGCACTGCCGCAGACATCACACATACACAAGGAATGACTGCGCTGACGCCACCTAGTGCTTGATACGTTTAATGTGTAGGCACCTGTAGCGGTACGTGCACTGTATCACGGGCCGGTGGGCCAGATGTCATACATACTTGAAATCATCTCGCGGGACAAATCTAATTGTACTTCGGGCCAAATTTGGCCCGCGGGACTGAATTTGACACGTCAGCCCTACACACTCACTTCCACAACAGGAATGCACAAAGAGCACGCACCCAAAGTGTGTATATTGTAACTTTCCCAGAAAAAAGCACACATCAACACCAGGATTTAAAGTGCAGTGATTGTTAGTTAGATAGTTGTTCTTCTGCTTAATGTTCGTTACTGGTCCTCACTAAAAACATCCCCCCTTAACTCAGAGATCCTTGAGTTTATTTCAAGCACCTGTATACTGCTACTTAACCAGACCCATGAGTAATGTTGATGAATAGTAGATTTCCACATCCAGTGTGTATAGATAATACAGACACATGGGTAGTAAGTGTTGAGCCCAACTGACATATGACTGGAAATATGAAAAAACCTCAATGATGTTAATGCTTGAGATATAAAACTATAAGGTTGAATAATGCGCTAATGAGGTGCTGGGAATATTCATGTGTAATTAACCGATGTGGTGAATACATCAGATAGAAAACTCAAGAGAAAATGATGCTGTGAATCGCCATTTGAAATCAAGGAGATATGGAGCACCTCGGCCCGTTGCTCTACGACTCCCACTGGCCTCCACTGTGTCACTCTCTCTGTGGCACTCTCTCGCACCCAACGCCTTATGTATCAACCAGAAATGGATGAATTCTGTCCCTATTTTTGGATGCATTTGGAATGTAAGCTCTTTAATGCAGATTCATAATCATTGGCGATTTGGGTTTTGACAGGAAACAATAGTAATAAAGGTAAATATGTCAAGATAATAAGGTACTTTGTTGGTGGATCTTAAAGATCTACTTTACAAAATATGGTGGTACCCCCCTCAGTAAATTCTTACCGAGATGGCGCATTGTTGCCAAAAATCATTTTTGGCACGGCAAACGAATCATTGGAAAAAACAATTGCAATACATTGAGGTGAATATGATCAGATGAGTATATTGAGCCGAGTTTATCCTTGTGAACAGAAATAAAGATGAAGTCAACAGAAATATGACCGCAGGGATTGTTAAAACATTTCATTCATGTGTTCAATAACCCTGCGCGGGGTGGAAAAGTTCTGCGCTCATGAAAAAATGGCCGCGCACATAGTTAGCACTAACCAACGACTCTGGAAAATAGCAAATGTCTTCAATGTGAAACACAGACAATGAAAATCACATGTGGTGTGAACAAAATTATTAATTCACCTTGTCAAATAGATAATTCATGAAGATGCAATGATTGTAAATATGTGTGGTAGAGACTATAAAGGAGGGACAGATATGATAGACCGTAGGATAGTCGTGTCAACAGTCTCTAATGTCAAGTCAAAGAAATATAACCGGATCCCTTTTTATTCTAACTCACTTACCCAAGGCTAATGCGATTCCAACTATCAGAGGATTATGATGAGCCATTGGTATCATTGGTAAAGCGGTGCTTCCATCATGCCAACTTTTTTTCCCCTCAATTTTACAAACACTTTGTTGGAAGCAATTGACATTGTCTCCCCAATCCCTTCAAAAGGGACCAACACTGCAGCTCAAGGAATAGTAAGATTGATGAGGGGAAAATGATGAGGATTTAAGGTGTCGAGTCTTTCTTTGAAGATAGACTCATCACTGAGAATATTGCTTCCTCAAACGGTTCAGAGGATTGCAGTCCATTACATTAGTCCAATGATGACAGAAGATTATTTCAACTGACAGGTCGTAGAACAGGTAGGCCATCTAGTCTTAACAATGTATTTTATGATTACCCACGAGGTGTTCAGCGCATAAGCAGTAGAGGTGGTTCGTCATGGACGTTGCACTATGGCAAGGGGATGATAAGGCTTCAAACAATGACAAAACAGGAAGTCAATCACACAGTTTATCTGCATGAATGATGTTACCTTTGAAAATGACTGTGAAACTGTTTTTTTTTTTTACAGATGCTGTTCAGTTCTACTACAAGAAGAAATTAATTCTCAAAGCGCTTTTTTGTCAAGCTGGCCTTATTATTTTAAGATGTGATTTTCTTATCAGAATTTACCCAATTCTAATCATAGCATAACATATAGCAGTTTTTGAAAATGGGAAGAAAAAAGATCTCTGATTAATCACTACATCTGGATCTCCTTAAGTGAGGAAAGGAAATGTGTACAAACAACTTTCTTGTACAAAATTATTTGATAAAAATTAAAAAAATATATATTAATACCTAAATGGAAAAACATCAAATCCCATAAAAAAATAACTACGTTCAATTATTGTGTTTTTGGGAGCGCGATGTGTGAAAAAGAAAAATAATCTGAATTTAACATTGACCAACTGATTGTCCAATGAGAGATAACAATAAATTTGATCACACACGGAGCGACAACCATTGGTGATGACCCCAGATGTGATCTTCTGGCATGCAATTCCTTCTGGTCCCATCTCATGCTTCTTCTATGTATTTCTCACTTGCATTTTTTTCGTGTTTATTTAACTTTATTTTATTTTATTTTTCAGTGGAACATGTGGGTGACGTAACAACAATGGGTGTAGACAAGCAAGAGGCTTCACAAAGACACAATGACACATTGGTCAATCAAAACTGGGTCATTCCCCAAGGCAAGTTCAATAAGTGATTAAAAAGAATAGAGAAATATGGACCAGCATTTCGTATGATACCCATCAATGAGTAACAAACACTGACACTGCTAAGAGATGCTCCATCCATCCATCTATCCATGCATCCATCCGTGATCCGAGCTTCTTATCCTCACTAGGGTCAAGATTGTGCTGGAGCTGAGCCAGGACATCTTCCGGCAGGAGGAGTGGTATGCCATGAAATTTCCACTACAACATTTTGATTGATTATCCTTTGATAGCTACCAAATCAAGTTTACAAAAACGTACATTAGCTAATTTGAACTTTTCAGTATGTACTCCATCCAATATGTACAATGTACTTTAATGACTATTGTTGCCACGGTTACAGTGTATCTTTTCCTTCTGGGAAATTGACCAGTAAATATGTGTTCTGATTCTAGCTGACTTTGGGAAAGAAGGGCAAGGTACCCAAAACAAATACACGCAAGCATGGGGAAACATGTAAACAGCGCACCATAAAGCCTGAGCTGAGATTTGAACCCAGAGGCTCTCCGCTGTGAGGCTTACATGCTGTCTGCTACATTACTGGTGGCCATGGTGAATAATTGTACTTTAGATCAAGAAAAACCGCTCCTGAAATAAATGCATGTATATGTGTGTGTGTGTGTGTGTGTGTGTTACTTAGAAAAAAAGCTTGTGTTTCAATGAAGAATAGATTTGTTAATTGTTTAAATTTTTCTTTCATTAAAGTATAATTTCACGATCTTTGACTTGAAGTCGCCTTGATGTTAACAACATCATGCTAACCTTTGGGAAATGCATGGCATATTAATTACAACCTTAGCCTTGTGTAAATTAAAAACCTCACCCAGAAATCCAGGACAAGTCAGTAATCGGTTAATGGTAAATCCTTCAACAGTGTATCAGAATGCTAAATAAAAGCTTAGTTGAAAGACAAAAGCTTTGAAATCTTAAAACCTGATGGATTAGATGTCATGCTTCCAACATTTGGAGAGCTTGGACAAAGAACCTGAAAATGTGGATATGAAATAATTTGGAAAGAATGTGAGTTCGGATAATGGGAAAATACTTTCATTTATTCATTGTGCAGAAAGAAAATACCGGCAGTGTACATATATATATCCCCACTGTCCAGACATGGCCTGTCGGACTCTGCTATGATAGGTCCCTGCTCTCAGGTTGGGGGGAGCAGAGGACTACTCCCTGCAGCTGCTCCACTGATAGTTCCTGTAGTTCTGACTAACGACTGGCCTGATTGCCCCATTTCGACCGGTATCACCGCATCAGTATTACTAATCCTATGTTGCCTAAGCAAGCTATTGTATGAACGATCCAAATTGAACCTCATCCCACCAAACCGGTTTAATGAAGGATTTAGTTGTTTTATGAAAATCGCTTGTTTTACTCCCCTTTCAAACCATCTATGTTCTTTCGCTAAGATTTTAACCTCATTGTCGTCAAATGAGTGGTTGCTAGCTTTTAGGTGCATATGTACTGCCCATTGAGGCCTACTAGTATTGTCCCTGCGTTGTTGATAAAGTCTTTTTTTGAGAATTTGTTTAGTCTCCCCAATGTACTGCTCTTTACAATTTTCATTCTTACAATGTATTGAATGAACTACATTACTTTGTTTTTCATTTGGCAGCCTATCTTTTGGATGCACTAATTTTTGCCTTAAAGTCTTTATCGGTTTGAAATAAGTAGAAATTTTGTGTTGCCAAAGGACTCTGTAGTTTTTCAGAAACTCCTGCTATGTAAGGGACTGCTACTTCTCTCCTTTTTGTATCTTCAGAATTCTTGGTTTCATTCCCTATTCTTTCTTTCTGACATTTGTTAAATGACCACAGAGGGTACCCACAGTTTGTGAGTGCTCTCCTGATATGTTTAGACTCCTTTTCTCTACCTTCAACGCTTGTTGGTATTAGTTTAGCCCTATGCTGGAGGGTTCTGATAACTCCTAGTTTGTGTTGTAAAGGGTGGTTAGAATCGAAAATTAAGTATTGGTCAGTTTGCGTAGCCTTCCTAAAGACTTCTGTTTTTAGCGCTCTGTCCTCTTTTATAATTACTTTACAATCCAAAAAGGCTAGTTGGTTCTCTTTAATGTCCTCATGAGTAAATTTAATGTTGATGTCTACCGAGTTGAGGTGATATGTGAAGGATTGAATTTCTTGTTTTTTAATTATGATAAAAGTATCGTCCACATATCTAAACCAGTGTCTAGGTTTTGTCCCCGGGAAGGATGTGAGGGACTGTTTCTCCATCTCTTCCATGTACAGATTAGCCACTATGGGTGAAACTGGTGAGCCCATAGCACAACCATGAATTTGTTTGTAAAATTTCTCCCTAAATTGAAAATACGTAGTATTAAGGCAGATTTCCAATAATTGACAGATGTGGTCCGGTTTAAGTTTGGTTCTTTCATGCAGAGAAACGTCCGCCAGCAGTCTCGTCCTCACCACTGAGACTGCTGCTGGGGTTGGGACACATGTCAAGAGAGAAGTCACATCGTAAGATGCCAAAGTTTCCTCAGGTTCCAATATGAGGTCTTTGATCATCTCTACAAACCCTGTGGTGTTCCCTACGTGATATTCTGTGTTACCAACCAACGGAGCTAAAATAGTTTTTAAATATTTGGCTACATTATATGTAGCGGAGTCAATGCTACAAACAATGGGTCTGAGGGGGAACCCTTCTTTATGTATTTTTGGCAGGCCATAGATGCATGGTGTGGCCTCCCCTGAGTATAATCTAAAATACATCTGTTTGTCTATATGTTTTCCTTTCTCTAACGTTTGGAGACAGTCTATCATTTATTTCTTGTATCTATTGGAAGGGTCCCTTTTTAGTTGCTCATAAGTGGAATAATCACTGATTAATCTATTTATTTTGTCTTCATAATCCGATGTGTTGAGAAGCACTGTACACCTACCCTTGTCTGCTGGCAAAATAGTAATAGTTTTACCTTTTTGTAGAGTAGTTAACGCCTTTCTCTCTTCTAATGTTATATTTGACTGAGGTGGTTTGGCACTTCTAAGGAGGGCTGATTTAATGCGCAGATCATCTGCCTCTGCATAGGAAAGTTTGTTATTTTTAATAGCCGATTAAGTAACTGTGATGTAGTCTATTGTACGTATTGTTTTAGGAGTTACTGAGAAATTTAAACCTTTGGTTAGTACGAAGTTTCTTGGATAAGAAGTGAAACGTCCGACACCTTCAAAGAAGTACAGATGACAGCTGAAGAAATCTTTTCATCGATCAAACTAGTAAACTGAGAATATTTTGCTCTCCAGGTTCCCAGCACTACTTCCTTCAGCTTTCCCTTCTAGTATTAAAAGGGAAGTGTTCCTTATTTTCAAATGACAAAAACATCTGACTGAGAGTCACTCGTGTAGATAGAGGCCTTAACATGGGAATAGTTGCCCACATTTTTTTTGTGCATGTTTGTCAAAATTTACTTTTATGAATTGTACATCAGGCAAATAGACCAATGGCTGCAACCCTCATTAGGATAAAGCGGTTCAGAAAATGGATGAATTGGATGCATGGCTGGATGCATATTCTCTTCCTTCCTTCCTTCCTTCCTTCCTTCCTTCCTTCCTTCCTTCCTTCCTTCCTTCCTTCCTTCCTTCCTTCCTTCCTTCCTTCGTTCGTTCGTTCGTTCGTTCGTTCGTTCGTTCGTTCATTCATTCATTCATTCATTCATTCATTCATTCATTCATTTATGTTCAATTGTCAGCCCTTGCAAATTTTGAACCAAAGGCAATGTACATACATCCACCCTTGGTCACCACTCAATTTCAGATCACATATGGACTAAAAACATTTAAGAGCTATGGGCAATTTAGAGTCCCCACTGAACCGAATTCCATGAACAAAACAAAAGGGATATCCAAAGTAAACCCCCACATGCAAAAACATACAGACCACACAGCAAGTTCTATGCTAACATTTGAACCCAGAACCACCTTACTGGGAGGCAGTTCTGAATTTAGGGAAACATCATAGGGTAAGTGACAATACAGGTTAAATACGGTTATTCGTAAAATCAGTGTCCGAAACTCATGACAAAAATTTAGCGGACACCAGGGCAGTCAACCCTGAAAAGTTGCCTACATGGCCATCAAGTTCTCTGCCCCATTTTCCACAACTAGAACACAATAAGACGACTAATCGCAAAAAAAACCCATTGTTGCGAAGTATAAAATATTTTTTTAAATTAAGGAAGTACCGACCACAAATGCTCCCTCGCTGAATTTATGGTAAATATCCCTTGCTAAAGAGTTTGCTCCAGTTGTCATTTGTCATCATGGTTCACAATGCAACGTTGGCCTTGCGTTTTCTGCTAATAGCCACGTGGACTGTTCTTTCTAAGCGCCGTTCAAAACTCTCAAGTACACTTGACAGTCACGATATAGTCCGAAGCACGAAACAGGCTTCTGATTGGCTGCCGTGCCAAGAAGGCAAATTGGCAAACAAACGTTCGTTTGGCAATTTGCATACTCTGCAAGTGTACTTGAGAGTTTAGGAAGGCGATTAGAAAGAGCAGTCCACATGGCTTGTAGCGGTTTGCTTGTAGTTTTTGCTTTATTGAATAAATGTTTGATTTGAAAAAAAATTATCTATTTTTATTTCTTGAAGAAGTTGTCGGCCACCTGGGCCGAGGCGTTTTGAAAGTTGTACACTCCGGGCAGACGTTATTTCAAACACTGGTAAAATGTAACAATATTATGTACAAACATGGAAGCATCTGTGAAAGTGTAGCGAAGACGAAGGAGACATATACACATATACTGCTTTTCCATGCATTATTTTTCTTTTTTTTTCAGAATCTGTGGTAATTATCACATATTCCCTGACAGTGGTATTCCAAAACACGATGAAATGAATTGTGAGGATATGCAGTTCAGATCATGGAGGGATAGCTGGAATTCTATAGTAGATTTTACTTATTCTGTAACAAAGATGAATATTTCAACTTGTCCTTTTGCATTTCGTGAAACAGTTCTTAGATTCTCTCTCCGTCTCACTTTCTCTCCCTCTCTCTTCTCTTTCTCTCTCTCTCTCTCTCTCTCTCTCTCTCTCTCTCTCTCTCTCTCTCTCTCTCTCTCTCTCTCTCTCTCTCTCTCATATATATATATATATATATATATACACACGTACTGAACGGACGGACCCATGACGGTAAAGAGACACCAGACTACCAGAATTTCAAACATTATTCGATCTACACAAGCAATATATTGCGAACAATGGAAATGGCTGGTGCGCGAAAACAAACAGATGAAGAGCAAAAATAAGTAAAACCAGAGGAGACACAAATACTCAAACGTGACTGCTGATGCACCTATAAGCCTCGCGATATGACAGAAGCTGGGAAGCAACCAGCTCCATCCTCCATTGTTCACCATGCCAACTGAAAACAATACACACACAAGCACACGCACGCACACATACACACACAAGCGTAGAATATGGAGAGGACGAGTATAAAATCATATTGTTTTTCTTCGTAGGAACAGAACTCTGTCCTACGCCAAGGACATCTGCGGTTGTATTTGTCATATCAGATAATAGAACTGCAGTGTATTTATTGTCAACATATCTACTCTAATCTGATGAAATGTCAGTCCACAGCAGCTCCTGTGTTTTGCTTTTCTACTTTCATTTCTTTCATAACTTTGCTGCTGTGAAATGTAAATTTATCCACTGCGAGACTAATAAAGGCAAATCCAATCCAATCCAATCCAATCCAATCCATTCAGGTTTGTGGAGAATTGAAGCTTCCAACTGAATTCAAGCAAAAGGCGCACGACACCCTGGGCACATGGTACATATACAAACAGACAACACTTAAGAATGATCAATTTGGTTTTGAGTAGCTTCTCAGCAGTCATGCAGGTTTAGACAGATGCTATAATATTGCAAAGGTGAGGACTTCACGGCATTTCAATTGCTTGTTCCTTGACTTTACAAAATATTCTCTTCATTTTAACATCATTGTCTGTTAACTTTTTATTGTGTTTTTTTTTAAAGGCAGTGGTTCTGCAAATCGTTTGTAGGCAGATGTGATTCAGGTTGTTTGATTGAAGATTCATGTCTCTCTCTTTCAGCCTTGCCGCAATGTATGAGTCCCACTATCACCGGATTGATTGTGATATGCTTAACAATCATCTCATTCAAATTATACCTCTCCTATGCTTGGGAGAACATCTGCCATTGTCTTTGCTATAGTATGCATACAGCATGAATACATAAAAGCAATTTCATGACACAGCATTCGCAGTTTATGGTCGGATAATTGCTTCTTTTTTTTTGGTGTCAAAGTTATTGACTTGTTGAATATTTCTGTTTGCTGCATGAACTACATGAACAGATCAGCTTCAGTCATAGAAAAGTGTAATTACAGTGAGACCTCAGCTTACGAACACCTTACCTTACGAACCTTTCGGTTTACGACCTTTTCGGTTTACGAACGTCAAATTTATGAAAATTAAACCTTGAAATACGCACTACTTTTCACGATACACACCCACCACGGCTGGCGGAGTGATTTTCGGATCTGGCGGAGTGATCTTCGGCGGAAGCACACAACCGAACAGCGCTCCGGCCGGAGCACCTTTCCACACCCCATCTCTCTGAATTCACACGTCGATCGCCTCCGAGGAGCTTTTTGCAGATAATTTTACTATTAGGAAATGAATGCAAGATGATCCCCTAATAATCACCGTCGAGGAGAAGAAGGAGATCATTGAGAAACACGAATTAGGTGTGCGTTTGTGGCGTCACGTGCACACCGCGGCTGTCATGTGAATCTCATCCAGACACATCTCTCACGCTGTGTGTCACTTCCCTGAGAGTAACTTTCTACGACCATTCTACAAATAAAGAGCTCGGTACCGTTCACCATTGCTACCATCCTTCGCCTAAAAGCTTTACACAAAGGCGTTATTTAGTCATGCTTTCACGTGACTAATGACACTCAAATTGTCACGTGCGAGTTGACCTCCGCCAGCCGAAGAAGACACTTCAATTTAATTTCATTTCATTTCATTTCAACGAGTCGCTGTCACCTCACCAGTGACATGATTACGACGCTTGTGCTGGCAAGTCCAACAGTTTGCTTTGCCAGAGGTGATTGTTAGCCGCAATTGCATAAGTTTGGTGCTTTCCGGGATCGCGAATGTGCGTGGTGTGCGTGTTGAATCCCTCATCTGGGACATTTCAATGAGTCACTGTCACCTCACTGGTGACATGATTACAACGCCTCGCTGTGTCTTGTGCTGGCAAGTTCGAGAGTTTGCTTTGCCGAGGTGATTTTTAGCAGTGATGGCGTAATTTTGGTGCTTTCCGGGATCGCGAATGTGCTGGACGGATCGCCCCACACGCCTTCTTTTGTCGCGTTTTATTCCGCGTTCGTGTAATCATCGGACTCGCGCCTTTTGTTGTAATAAAATCTCTGCTAGCACCTACGGGACTCGAAGTGGATGCAGATTACATCAAGAAGCTTGTTGATGACCATAATGAGGTCCTCAACACAGAGAATTTGATTTGCCTTCAAGGGGACAAGCAGAAGCAGGCCATCCAGGAGTTCATATGCAGGATTTTATTGAACAGTTCAATCCAGGAAAGGCTATGAGAATCATCAACATGATGAATGATAATGTGATGCCTCAGTTTCGTAAGATCTTACAAGTAAGAAAGCAACAGGTGTCAATTAAGAGCCATCCCGGAGCCATAACGACCATCACAAATATGAATAAAGTGACTTTATTATAGAGTGCAGTGTATTTCTTTCATTACAATACAATAACACATTTATTATACATAGAATAAGGTATGGTGTGTGTAGTTTTCAGGCTTATTTAGATGAAAATTATATTTTATGGAGACCTGGGAACGGATTATTCTCATTTTAATGGTTTCCTATAGGAAAAGTTTTTGGGGAATCACACTTTTTGCCTTACACACTCTGTCTTGGAACCAATTAAGTTTGTAAGCCAAGGTCTCACTGTCATTGGTTTGTGACAAAGTGCTGCCTCTGTGAGCAATAATGTAGATGATGCTTTTATCTCATCTCAATAAGGCAGATTTTTCTCTTCAGACTCTGGGTTGCCAAGGTCAATCATTCCATAACCCAGTGATGAGCTACCAGTGTTTCATTTGCACATTTTTTTTGTAAAAGAAATACAAAGGATAATATATCGGCTTTAATTGTGAAAGACATGCCGTCATTTTGCCCGTATATCATTCTTGATTGCCTTACAATATCCCAGAGAAACAAACAGGTCATTCTTTTGAGTCTTAAGCGGGATAGCAGATGGACAGACAGGATTGCGGAATAGTACATCCACTGGCTGAACTAAAGCAAGTCGTCATTTTCAAAATAGTTTCAGGTGACAAACTATTGTTTGACATTTTGGAACTTCCTTCCATCAGGCAGGAACAAGTAATCGTCCGATTTAACAAAGTGCAATGAATTCATATGTTCACAAATTCTGAACTGTAATTATCAGGACAAAAAAAAATCAATGTGCGTGAGTTTTGATGGAAACGTATGATTAGTTGTGGAATGAAAGTTGTGGCTGTGGTTGGAAACCTACTGTGTGTGTGACTCAGATGGTGCAGTCATCATACTGTACATGGATGTCACTAAGATAAATTACAGAAGAGCTGTTCAAGACAAGAAACATTGAAAGGCAGATATATATATATATATATATATATATATATATATATATATATATATATATATATATATATATATATATATATATATATATATATATATATATATATATATATATATATATATATATCAAGCATATTTTCTCCTGGTTGAAAGCCTGAATGGAGGGAAATGGTGCCTCACTGATTCTCAGGTTCCACTTTTGTTCTTTTTTTTATTTAAACGGCCCACTTTATACTGTACTCTCAACATTATGTCCATTTTAATGCAATCGAGCCCACGACAGCATTTTACAGTTGCTGTGCACACAAATGTCGCAGCACAGGTGTCCCTTAAAAAAGTGAGCAAAAATGATGCTCTTTCTCCTAAAGCCCCAGATTCCATGTTCAGTCGTTCATAATAAATGCACAAACATCAAGAGACTTCACGAAAAGACAAGACAGCTTTCTGTGTCCCAGTAACCTATTTTTGCTTTCAATGAAATGTTGGACTATAATTAGACTCTATTCCCCACCATTTGCAATGTTAATGAATGGCTAAACCCCCACACACCACAGAGGTCCTTTTCTATTTTGAGTGCTCAATGTGTTGCTACACAGACAATGACATTTCTCTCCAAAGTACGTATACTAAAGTGCATACATGAATGAGCATATTAGAATGGATTGCTGTAAACTTTACAGTGTAAAGCCTGGACGTCAAGATCTTTTTTGCCGCGGGCCACATTGTATTTACGGTTTCCTCTCGACAGGCGTTATGGATTTGGGGAAGCCATTCGAATGTTTCATCTCCTCCACTTATTACATATTGTCACATTCGGATTGGCAGCAAGGGACCTTGTTTTGTCACCGGGTATTTAAACGGAACCCATTTGGTAGTATTTGCCGGTGTATTGATGTGCGACTGCCAGTGCCCAGGTACGATTTGCCCTACTGCACTCCTGCATGTACCCAGTCCAAAGCCTCCCTCCCCCGACACCGCTAGTAATTCGTCTAGCAATTCTTATGCGTCTCCTCACACTTTCTTGTGTGTCAATACCTTTGTTTTCCCTACCGTGAGCATGCGTGTCGGTTTTCCCCTTGCTCCTGGTCCATGTTTGGACCAGCGACTTTTGTTTCTATTTATTCTTACGATACGGACATGCGCGTCTTCATTAAACCATCTAAATGGATCAACTGTCTTTGTCGTTTGCTTTTGGGATCCAGCTACCCTTTTCGTTCCGACGAAACAGCTCTCAATCTGCCTTTATCGACACATATCATAATAATAATACATTTAATTTATAAGCTCTTTTCAAAACTCTCAAGGTCACTTTACAGTCAGAGGATAAGTTTTAATATTTGAAGTAAAAAATAATAACTGGTGTTGTTTACATGGGACAATTTAAAGTTTTGGTTCAGACTTTAGCATCATAGGTATGATGGAAATTTGACTCGCTTTTGCGGGCCGGATACAATCATTTGGCGGGCCAGATTTGGTCCTCTGGCCTTTACTTTGACACCTGTGCTGTTACGCCTTGCAAAAGGAAGTGAAGTACAACTTTATTGTCAAACGTCTTGTATGTACAACATACAGCACAGATGACATTTCTTCCATCGCAACCAGACAACAGACAAGAGGAGCCGCTGCCTCCATTAATGAAAAAGAGATTGGCTCTCATCTCCTGTCTCATCTCCTGTCTCATGTAAATCCACTGCAATTCCAAGGTGCAACCTCCCATTTACATATGCACTAACACTCTGTGCTGACGCTGCTTTCTTCTCATCGGTGGCTCCTCAAGCCATGCATTCATCCAGCCTCAGACTGTCCAACAGCACTGACCTTTCTGCTGAAGAAAGCAGGTATGTGAAAATTCTGCCCATTTCATCCACAAGACACAAACGCCCCAGGGTTGTCTCGTAACGACAGTCAAAATGCAACTTGATTGAGTGCCAATGAGTTCTAAAACATGTAAATCAATTATGTTCATTTTCCATCTGTTATATTTTAAAGAAACAGACAAAAACATTTTAATTCCATTCTGTTTAGAATTTTAGTCCACTTCCGAGATTGGATATATTGCTTAGATGAAAATGTTTCAAAGAGATAAATAATTCTAATAATTCTAAATGTGTGTAAAGTTTTTTATTGCAGTCATTTAAATCAAAGATGAAAATGAACATAATCGAAGTTTGAGCACGATTGTCCTCTGAGCAAGTCCATCAATTTTGTCCTCCTGCAGGGCAACCACAGAAACATTGAACCGAATCTTTTGCTCCTCATTCATTTTAATGGGCTTGAGGAATGAAACCCCATAGCGCATCTGTCACACGTAATTTGGTGTTATTTGCCTTTTCTGTCAGCAAAACAGAAAAGTTCATTGCTTTCTTCCCCATATCAAATGTTCTTGTGGAAGGTAATAGAAAAACTTGTCAGTTTCATTCAAATCACACTGTGTCTGCTATTAGATCGAGCAAGCACTATGACAGGGTACAAATGTAATTTTAATTGGATTTCTGTCCCACAAGATCAACCTTGTACCTTGCACACATAGAAATGTAAGGATTCTTCTCATGATGCTTAAAAGACCATTGTCTTTCTTTTTCTTTTTCTTAAATTAAATAATATTAATTTTTGTGTTGCTTTTTTTCAGCTAACATACACATAAACCTTATTCTGCCTGTAATGGTAACATAAAAGTGTCTCATTAGTACAGATGTCAAGGGAAAAATAAGTTTATCAAATCCAATCGACAGAACCGCTGTATCGTGATGTCAAAAGAAATGTTAAATAATTTCTTGTTTTCTGGATTTTGGATGGGAGAAAGGTGCATATTTCTCCCCATCCAAAACAGTAGAGTCGGGCGACCCCCAATTGTCTTTGAGAAGGTGATTGCAACCACCTGGGAATGGCCAATTGCCGCTGGGACCTGATTGGCCAGAAGCTCAGGTTAACCACCTTTAAAACCAGGTTGAGGAAGTCACTTCGAAGAGGGAGAAAGGACAGCCTGGAGAGCAGTGTTACCTGTGGTCTGCTGAAAACTGAGATCCATTGCAACTTCAAATAAAGAAACCTCAAAATATCCTTCCTGGATCTGGCTGAGTGAACTTTTATCATCTTTCCACCTACTTGCTGTCTCGCCGCACAACACACTGGAATTGAAGTAAATCATTACATGGCTTCAGCATAAACGTTTGATTTAATTGATGTATGCTTGTTTCCAGTTCCCCATGGACTCACTGCCAAATCTTTAACAACAAACATACGGATTTAATGACCATTGAAGTTGTGAAGTTTCGTGAATCTTTTACCTCAATGTGGGTGAGCCTTGTGATTTTTTTAACTCAAAGCAGAAGTCTAAAATCGAGAAAAGTCATTCCAAAAATGTGTCCCTACATAGTACACACTAAACACTTGTAGATCAGTCAGGATATTTTACATTTGGTTTGATTATAATTGCACCAGTACTGGGCAATTCGTCATTTACAGACTTCCATTTCACTGACGGATTGACGACTGATCGGAACCTTGAAACACTTGATGGAATAAACACCATTGAAGACATTTTGTGGACATCATCTGAGCCAAAATGCAAAGATGACCTTTGACAAGTCGTTGTCATAAGCAATCATCAAGTATTTAGTCAAGACATAGTGCCCATGTCAGTTTGACGGTGGTTTCAAAATCAATCATTCTTTTAAACCATTTGGAAGATATATTTTGTTGCAAATAGTGCCCGGTGGCTAATGTTATTCAACATTTTTTTTAAATAGCTAGATTATCATGATGTGTGGAACTTGTGTTACTTTTCAGTAAGCATATAATCAACCCAATTTGCAAAGAAGTTCATGCCATTTTGAAATGTGACATGAAAATGTAGTAAATGTTCAAGTATGTGTGTCCATAAAGCTTGCTTGTCATCAATTATAATGTTAGCCACGTTACTTAGCATTGACACCTTTACATGATATTGTTTGATTGTATAGTAGCAAATTTGATAGTTTATGTTGAAGTAAGTTAAAACACAAATCGGAATCAAAAAGTCTTTAATAGTCCCATAATGGGGAAATTTGCAGTCTACAGCAGCAAAATTGAAAGGGGTGGGGATAAAACATAAAACACAAAGTATTCTATACATAATAGAAATGCCAGAAGACTGAAATATATAACTAAAAATGGTGACAAACAATATTGAGGTCCTACCAGACTTCATTTTGTGCAGGAACAGATACCAATGAACCAGGTGAGAGATCTTGCGGACCTTTTGATAAAGTGGCACAAATCGGGCAGAGACAGCCCCCAGCAACTTAACCAGCAGGCAATGAAGGACCCTGTCAAACACCAACTAGGGCAGAGCATTACTGGAGGCAGGAAATTGCATGTAACAAATGGTGATTTGGAAAGTTTTAGCCTCGTTATCAATGTAGATTTTGATTGTAACAATATATTTTAGATGTCGTTTGATTGGTGGCCCAGTGCTTGAGTGGTTTGCAGATTCGCCTCACAATGCAGAGGTGCAGGCTTCCATTCCGGATCCGACTTTCCAGTGTGGAGTTTGAAGGTTCTCCCTGTTTGCATGTTCTTGCGGTTTTTTTCCCCAAGTATTCTGATTTTCTCAGACATTCAACAACATGGATGGCTGGTTAATGGAACACTCAAAATTCTCTCATAGTGTGATTGAGAATGGTTGTTCGTCTATGTGCGCATAGACGCGTATATGTGCGCATTGTGACTGGCTGGCAACCAGTTCAGTGTATACCTGCCTATTGCATGAAGAAAGCTGGCGTATGCTGGGAACGCCCGTGACCCCTCATTGGGGTTAACGCGTTAGAAGATGGTTGGATGGATTAAGTGTACACATCCATGCACAGCAAAATAATATAATTCAAGTAAAAAGTTACTAGCATTCTTTTTGTGTTTTACACTGACCAGACTGCATAGGAAACAATGTAATTATATACCATTCATCCTTGGACGCAAATGGTTCATGTCCATTAATGATCAGGTTCGTTCGACCATTCTGAATGGCAGGAAAATAAGTCATTCATTGGATTTGGATTGGATTTTACTGTATTAGTCCCGCAGTGAAGAAATTTACATTTCACAGCAGCAAAGTTATGAAAGGAATGAAAGTAGAAAAACAAAATACAGGAGCTGCTGGAAAGGCAGTGACTCTTGCGGCGCCGTCTTGAAGTCAAAAGAACAAAAAAAGCTAAACAACATAATATGACAACACAAAGACGCATAGAGTCATTCTTCATCTTTCATTTTTTGCATAATGTGGTTTAGCGTTGTCTCACTGAAATATGAATGATGGTTGCATATGTTGCTCCTACATTTCCGTGCCCTTTGGAGCATTAGTTGTACCACCAAACAAGGACAGGTTACCGTTGCCAAGGGCATTGACATGACCCCTTAAAATCGAAGGCCCCAGCATTGAGATAAAATGCCATTAAACAACCAAGGGGGACTACTTATTATGGTTGGTTCGGAGAACATGGCATACATTATATTTCCTACCATAAAAGTATTTGAACAAGATAGTAATGCACTGACGTTGTAGGGAAAAATGAGAACAAAATATACATTAAATGTACAGCAATGTGTGTTTCGGTATCGGCAAGCATGGCAGGTCCTTGATTTCACTTTGAAGTGTTTGAGCTCCAGATTCAATATTCTGGGCATGCTTTCTATTTTCTTTTCTTTTTTAATTGAACAGATTTTTATTTGATTTATATAAATGGACAGATAGACACTTCCGTCATGTGTTAATGGACAGTAGGAAACATAACTACTAAGTAGTAGTGCTCGTATTACAGGGGATACCATAACTCATGTTACGCACATACTTTATGTAAGAAATATTTATTTGTGTTTCAAGTGCCGATCTCTGTACAGTCTAAGCAAGAGATACAAAGTACTGTACAATCATTTGAGCTCCATAACCAGCTTAATAATGAACACCCTGATTGCACCAATAATTGCTTAACTAAAAAAATGACTATCTGCAAGAATCGTAGAGTCGATATCAAAACGGTAAAATAGTACTGGAGATTGTGATTAGAGGAAAAATGTCTCAAATGTATTCATCTTCCGGCAAGACAGAACGACAACAACACAACTACAGTATAAGGATAAATAAGGACAAATAAATAGAAAATTGTTACAACATTGCACAAGCCTTAAATGGCAGATAACTTGTGATAAACTTGAATAGTGTTGTGATATCTGAGCTAGCCTTTAAGTTGAATAACAGCAATGCAGGTGTGTAACATGAGCAATGGTATTCTCTTCCCTTAGAAATCTATAAGTTTGAACCTTTGGAGAGGCTTAGCTCTGTTGCATTGTGAAGATAAATGACACCCATTTCTTGATTCTGCACTATGTACAGTCTTGTTTATAGAACGGTTTTTGCACATCTACATTTGCACAGTATACAGTTGACATTTTTATTTTGTTATGCTTAGAATATCTTGTTTTCTATCCTTTCACTCCCACCCCAACCCCATCCCTCTTCAATTGCTGCTGTGGACTGCAAATTTCCCCATTGCGGGACGAATAAAGGTATTCTGATTCTGATTCTGATTCTGATTCTGATTATCGTTTATCAATTTCAAACGAAAAGATAACAAGTTTCAATTTGATCCACTTGACTGAGTCATTAAGTTTTGTGAACGACAACAATTACCCAATCGACCCTAAAGCTGCAGACTTACAACAGTGCAAGAGCATGGCCACTTGTTTCCATTTCGTTTTAAAATAAGCTTTCAAAACATTCCATGTTAAATTGCAAGTGAAAGTGTGCCGCCAACAACGAATGAATGTAAGGAAAAAACGATGTAGAAGTATTTGTACAATTCATGAATTCACTTGCATTTCAGTTTGGTTGACTGTGACAACAGAGGTTTCACCTGTGAGCTGCTCCTAGTTTCACATTGATAAATTGTTGCTAGTTTGATGAAGCCGAATGGAAGGTAGAGCATTATTTGAGCAGCCACATACGCTACTTGATCCAGTTTATATCAGATGTCACATTTCCCATCATTATTTTATTTTGCCACCCCCCCCCCCCAAAAAAAAAATAATAATAATAAACGATTTATTCTAATGGGTAGAGAGTTGACATATAATCTGAGAAATATTCTATTATCTCTGGTCACAAATATTTCAAAATTAAATGTATTCTTGGCAATAGAGTCACTGAAATGGTCAGAGGACAACCATGTTAAAAAATTGGTGTCTTGTTGCTTGCGTGCAAGGTATCTCACTTGAGCTTAATGGAACACATCAGCGCCTATTTGAGTTTCTTTCCTACTGCGGAAGCTGTGAATACTTGAGCCGCATGTCGTGCCACGGTGATCATTAAAGACTCAGCACGTACGACTCCTCTAGAGCAAAAACAACTGGGGACATCTGTCATTGAGATGAAGATGAATGTAGGTCAGCGTTCCTCATGCCTTAGCTTTGCGGGGCCTGATTAAAGAAGAACCCAGCGTTCGACCAAAAGCAAGTTACACAGTATTTGGCCGTCTTTTCTCTTGTAAAAGCTTCCCGATTTGGTGTTCTTCGTTGCTTGGTGATCCTTTACCCTATGACTCTTACAACAGAGGAGATTGGATTGCCAAACTGTCACTCAATCATCTGTGTTGAATCGAGCCCACTGTGAAACATTCCAAACAGATGGCAAGCCATCACTACCACACGCATACACCCCCTTCCAGCCTGGGTATAGTCCCTTGGTAAGAGATTGTAAGCTTCTTAGATTGTTTTTACCGTCATGCTTATCAGTAATTTAATTTCTTCTATCGAAGCGATCACAGCATATTTCTAGGATCAGCATTATGAGCAAAATGCTTGAGGAATATCTTTCCATTCAGATCAGCACCTTTAATTCCTGTTGCCATGTACTGATATAACTGAGAAATATGTGGAAAAGTATTAATGAGTGCATAAATCCGCTGTGGTGCTTAAGACAATAGCATGAGAGGGGGCTGAGAGATGGGTATAATTTGGAGCAGGGCGGCAACCCCCGACACCCAGGCCAAGGCAGCATTGAAGGAGGCTGAGCCAGAGCAGGTGTCCATACTGACATCTGCTTTGCTTCTCTGGGGAAACACAAGAACCCTTCGGCTACAGCGCTGACTATGCCACTGGAGTGTCCTGACTCCCTATAAACAAGGTAGACCTCTTCTTGCTTGGTTGTCGGGATCCGGAGAGGTTCATCATTTGCAGTATTTTGTTGGGTACTTATTTGTGACTTTGATGTCTGCAGAAAACCTATTTTTGTCATAATTTGAAAAATCCCATTTCATTGAGAGAGTGGTTGCACAATAATTTTTCTGTGCTATTCCTTTCGAGAAAAAAATGTTTCATCTGGGCTTGACACTTTCTTTGGATTCATATTTTGATTTCCAGTGCAGTTTAATCCATAAAAAAGTAGGTTGTCATGCCGGGTTTTAATAGTATTCGACCCAGATCTCTGACAGATATTAAAGGAAAAAAATGTTGGATGTTCAGTCCCATGGAATATTGATGCTGTCATGTTTACTCATCGACCCATTTCCTATGAATCTAATCAAGTTGACAAACCCTCTCGACTGTTGATTCAGGCGCACCATCGATTCAAGCTTTCCTTCTATTGACCCAAGTGCATTGATAAAAGACTTCGTACTCTAATCAAAGGCTCTCTGGACCCCCTTACTTGTGACTGACGTGCGCTGAGCAGATCTAGCGGATACAGGCTATTTTTGTTGCTCTCCCCGGCATATTCACATCAGAGATGTTGCTTTGTGCGTTTGCCGAACAGAAATCCTCAAGATCTCTTTTATAGATTTGTCTAGATTGCAATAGGACAAACAAATATATATTGGGGTTGCAGGAGGATGATGAGTTGATGGAGTTGTGCCGGTATCGAACCAGTGGCCAATGGGCGCCTGGAAGCTTTGAGGAGTACTTGATCAAGATTCTGTGCATGCTCATGAGTGGCAGTGTTCCCACGCAATGTGTGATAAATCACCTATTTCAAAACTCAGTGGAAGAAACAATAGTTTATGAAGTGTTCTATGTTAAGAATGCACAGCTGAATAGTGAAAAGAGCAAATGTGCAACTGTTCTGATTTAGATTTCAAGTGCTTGGGAAATATCGGCGAATGATCGAAATAGCAATAGGAAAACACATTGTGACTAGATGAAGTGTCTTGGTTATGGTTTGCTCTCATGTATTGTGGCGCCAGACATAATTTCATTCCGATCATGCGATCTCTTTTTTTCCCCCTGAGCCAACACAGTGTCTCGGTACCTCTCTGTTTCCATCAAACACCTGCAAATATCAAAGGTCAGGAGGTGAAATTGATCTTATGTGTTGAGGCGCTTTGTGTGTTTGTGTTGTGGAGATGCTTGAACGTCAGTGAAATGTACTCCGGCTCAAACGCTAATTCAGATGAAATGGGATGAAGAACAATACTTTTTTCTGTTTTCATTTTGACTCTTACTTTTGAACCGATTTCAATGTTTTAAGATTTATCATGTACTTAAGGTCAAATGTACTGTTTGCAGAGGCAACCAAATTCCAAAGCCCTTTCAAAGCCTTGCAGCAAATGTACCTTGTGGAAAGCCCTCCACGAGTCCTGGTTTGAAGTTCATGAGCATCTACAATTGAGGTTTCAAGTGGTGATGATGAATATGGACTCAAATCAACTGCTGCATTTTCTGAGGAATAAATATGTTGAACTGTACCTTAGTGGTGAGTTGACTTTTCGGATCATTTGTGCAAAGGGCTTTATAATACAGTATATGGTGAAATTCTAAAGGTGGTTCATATTTAAGGCAATTAATTGTTTTAGAAATCCTATTTTGCAATACCCTTGCAACATTCTTCATTTGAGGCTTGATACTGCTGTATTAATTTCCATCATCATTTTAATTGCTGACGTGAAGGTAGAGCATAAAAGTAGCATGACATTTTAGAGCTGTAATTTATGGGGTGTCCATTGACAAGTAAGCATCATGAATATTTTTGTTGAGACCGGGGTCCCACCAGCCTGAAGTCAGCTGATCTGGCATCAGTCTGTCTGGGGACAGGATTAGGGGGCCTGTGGAGATTTACTGTTAGATCAACAGACACTGGCTGAACAATTCATGCAAACAAGCGCATTAGATTAGCAACAGAAACACTTAGCTCTACGTATCACTTAGCACGACTCAGGCCACTGTATTCACGAGGGATATAATGATATAATTAGACTACAGGTGGCCCGTGAGGGACCATACACATTTTATACTAAAAATTAAATGAGATATCTCATTGTAATTGACCACATTTACTCCATCTTCAGTTGCTTATTACAGTCAAATAAGTATCTTAGTATTATATTGTATAGGTTTTCTGATTTTGATTTTCTGATATATGGTCATTAAAAAAAAGAAAGAATATATTATTACCGGGCGGCATAGTGGTCGTCGGTTTCACAGTGCAGGGGTTCAGAGTATGCTCTGGACTGTTCAAAATTGTTTCGTGGTGTGAGTGCGAGCACACATGGTTCTTTGTCTATGTGTGCTCTGCGATTGTCTGGCAACCAGTGCAGGGTGTAATCCAAATACTTTTGGGATAGGCTCTAGCACGCTGGCGATTCTTGTGAGGATAAGCGCATTGGGAAATGGTTGGGTGAATATGAAATTACCATGGGTTGTGGTCTTATGGGTGCATTATATTATAAGGCGCAATATCAATGTTGCATTTTAATCAGGGTCCATTAGGGTTCGTTGAAAGGGTTGTACAAAATTTGATAGTGACAAGAAAACAAAACATTAAAACTGTCAATGAACATAGCAACACAAAAAAGCACGAAACAGATAGACAAAACAGACAGTTTAGCAAATGTAAGACTTTAAACGCTTCCTGGCATGGCATTGAATACTTTTGCAAAACTTGCAAATGTATGTTCCTCATTGGGAGATGGGGTTTCAGGTGACCAGTCTGAAAATCTCCAGGACTGGTGACATAACAGATATACTGTCCATCAACCCCAAACAACAAACGGAAAGTTTTTCCTTTAAGTCGAGGCGAGATGATCAACCAGCAAGAGAACCTGCCACCTTTGCGTCTTTCACTGGACAAAGAACACAAGAGTTGTAGCAGGACAACTCTGCTTCACCGTGACAACACGCCATGTGACAAATGCCCTGATCATCTGAACACCTACCATACTCACACACCCTTGGGCCATGTGATTTTTGTTCCTGTTTCTCCAGTTCAAGAGGGTGGGGGTGGTCATAATGTAGACTGGATTTGTAAAGGTGGATGACTGTTGGATTACTGTTACAATTGAGTAGCAGAAGATTCTGCAAGAATCCTTTCAAAAGTGCATGAAGGCAAATCAGAAGAGACAGAGCAAGTGTGGGAACATATTGCATTTTTTTTTTTGTTTTGAATTGATATGTATCTTGTGGTACACCGATGCTGGAACCTTTACGACACATGTCATCTTTGATCCAAAGTCTACAGTGTTTCCAGGGGCAACACACATATCTGTTTCGTGCTTTTTTTGTGTTGCTATGTTACAACAATCCAAACAACAATAAACAGATCCCAAAAAAGGTTTGGGGTCAATCTGTTTTCCAGGCTGATCAAAAGTAAGGATCAAGTTG
>NC_142737.1:27954947-28007447 GCF_051943395.1 Hippocampus bargibanti
TGAGGCGATTCGTTGCAAAAGGCCCACCTTCATTGGGAATGGCCCAGTGACGTGCGGTGAGGTTCATGGCTGGTGAGGCACTGACGTCATCGATGACGTCACTGCTCGTCTCTACTTAGTGTTTGAACGGTAAATGTGAAAATTCAGCGATTTTGAAAAAAATCCTAAAACGGTAAAGTTAAATGGACGAGAACTTTAAAGTACAAATCACTAAATACATCTAACTGTTTAATTTATTTTTTCATTTGATATTTCCATGACAGCGTTCCATGATGACAGGTGAGGCAATGCCTCACCTGCCTCCACTGACTGCTCGTCACTGGAATGGCCCATTTTAAAATGAGTTTCATTTGAAGAGTGCGCTGCTTTATAAAGTACATAGAATAGAAGCTACATTTGTGTCTGCGGTCACGTTATACATGCAATCAAATAATATACAAATCAAAACAATGTAATACGTCTGTGTAAGCTCTCAGTCGTACAGGAGTGGTCCATCGATGAGAAGGTTTCTTCAGCCGTCATCTGTACAAAAGTGAAGGTTTCGGACGTTTCGCCTCCTATCCAAGAGGCTTCGTCAGCGAACTAAAGTCTGACTGGTCGTATCGGCCCTATTTATATATCCCTAATGTCCAGCCATGGCGGCGCCGGACGCAGCTATGATAGGTCCCTACTCTCAGGTTGGGGGGAGCAGAGGACCAGTCCCTGTGGCCCCACTGATTGTTCCTACATTCTTGACTAACGACTGGCCCATTTCCCCCGCTGCCACCGGTATCACCTCATCAGCATTACGAATGTTGCCTAACCTGTTTTGCCTAAGCAGGCTATTGTATGAATGATCCAACCTGAGAGTAGGGACCTATCATAGCTGTGTCCAGCGCCCCCATGGCTGGACATTAGGGATATATAAATAGGGCCGATACGACCAGTCAGACTTTAGTTCGCTGACGAAGCCTCTTGGATAGGAGGCGAAACGTCCGAAACCTTCAAATTTGTACAGATGACGGCTGAAGAAACCTTCTCATCGACAAAACAATGTAATACAATGCAAAACAGCTTTACTTTTAAATGCTGCTTTTATAACTGTGCAGCTGTAAAAACATGCTTTACAAAATTTTTCAAATACATCCAAGAAATGCTAATATTGCCGCATATTTAAGGCACATCGGATTATGAGGAACACTGTCATCTTTTGAGAAAATTTCCTGCTTTTAGGTGTGCCTACAGTCTGTGAAATACTGTACAGCACATGAACCACCAAACAAGTGTAACAAACTTGATCACACTGAGCAGACTTGGCTCGATGGTGCACCCTTTTGAAGCAGCAGTTAAAAGGCTGTTCTTCCCTTCTGCCTGGTTAATGGCCAAATGATGATGTGTTGAAGGTCATGCGGTACGTTGCCTTACCAGTGGCCCAGTGTGCCAGCGCAATCTGCCAGCCTGCCTGCTGTTTGTCGTCAGTATACTCTCTTCCACAATCCAAATGGATCATGTTGTTTATCTCACTCAAATACAGTAACGCGTCTTCATCTACTGATGTCAATATACGAATGAACTGCTAGTGTGTAATTAGTGGAACAGGTGAAGCCATTTAGAGCATAAAGCGAGAGAGATTATACTCATGATGTTTATGAAGCCCAATTTCAAAGCCTGTTTATGAAGCCCAATTTCAAACAGTAGGCTAATAAATAGTCGAGAGAAATATGCTGTTTGTCACTCAAAACGATGCATGCACTAATGTCCCAGTCCTACATCTTAAAAATGAATTAGTTAAATTGTCCCCAAAAGTGGTTACATTTTACCAAGATATAAGGTGACTATACTGTATGTCTGACCAATCCATTGGTTCAAACAACCAACCTACAACGGTAGCGTTTTCAATTAGTGATAGGGCCAACCGTCTGGTCAGCAAACCAACATGTTCAAAGAGTCATATTGGACTAAGAAAAAAACTAATCTGTCTTGAACTGCATACAATTAAAAGCCTAATATAAATCCCACAATGAAGGGAACACATGCGGTAAATATCGATATTAACCTCCTATCAAAATTACTACATATTTTCCAAATACATAATGAGCCCCGGCCCCGGGAGTGGATGAGATCCGACCGGAGTTCCTAAAGGCTCTGGATGTTGTGGGACTGTCCTGGCTGACACGCCTCTGCAACATTGCGTGGTCATCGGGGAGAGTGCCTCTGGATTGGCATACCGGGGTGGTGGTCCCCCTTTTTAAAAAGGGGGACCGGAGGGTGTGTTCCAACTACAGAGGGATCACACTCCTCAGCCTCCCTGGAAAGGTCTATTCAGGGGTCCTAGAGGGGCAGGTCCATCGGAAAGTCTGGATCCGCCAGGACGAGCTAGAAGAAGTGGCTGGGGAGAGGGAAGTCTGGGCTTCCCTACTGAAGCTGCTGCCCCCGCGACCCGACCCCGGATAAGCGGCAGAAGATGGATGGATGGATGGATGGATGGATGGATAATGAGCCTTCATGATTGAAGTAAATGATGAAAAAATTCCCTGCAGTGCATCGCGTGGAGAATGACTAACCACATGACGACACTGATCCTGTGACTGTAAAGTAAACTTGAGAGTTTTGAAAGGCGCTTAAAGATGAAATTTATTATTATTATTATTATTATTATTATTATTAAGATGCTCAAGACAGTAGAGATGATCGTGGACTTCAGGAAACATCCATCACCACAGCTACCCCTCACACTATCCAGCTGCCTCGTGTCAACCGTTGAGACCTTCAAGTTCCTGGGAATCACAGTCTCCCAGGACATGAAGTGGGAGGTCAACACCAACTCTATCCTGAAAAAGGCCAAACAGAGAATGTACTTCCTGAGGCTGCTAAAGAAGCATGGCATGCCACAGGAGGTGCTGCAACATTTCTACACGGCTGTCATCGAATCCATCCTGTGTTCTTCCATCACCGTTTGGTTCGGGGCCGCCACAAAAATGGACAAAATCCGACTTCAACGGACAGTTAGGACGGCGGAAAAAATCATTGGCACCGCCCTACCCACTCTCGAGGACTTGCACACTGCAAGAATCCAAACTAGGGCTCTGAAAACCCTACTGGACCCTCCGCACCCTGCCCACCACCAGCTACTCCCCTCAGGCAGGCGCTCCCGATCCATGCGCACCAAATCCAGCAGACATTTAAACAGCTTCTTCCCTCAAGCCATTAACTATTTGAACTCTTTCAACAGTAGCCCAAATGGAACTGTATAGTGCCACTTAGCAATGTTTTGATGATGATACTAGTGCAGCGTGTTCTACCAGAAACAAATTCCTTGTGTGTTCGACATACTTGGCAATAAAGATGATTCTGATTCAGATCCTGATTATTATTATTATTATTATTATTATTATTAGGATTTTGCCTCAAGTTTAACTTCAGTCTATATTGTATGAATTACAGTATGTTTCAATGATTTGAAATAAAGGAAATGCAATAATGAAATAACATTTTTAGTTTGAATATTAGAAAAAAAGAGACATTGGGATGTGCAAAATGTGGCCCTTATCAGGGCAACAAATAGAGTGCAATAAAACGAAGCAAAACACATATATTTTTTTGGTCCAAGAAACACTGAATCCTCAATTATCATTAGTTATTTTTCTCTTTTCACCTTTGTGTTCATGGCCCATCACATACCACCAGTTTTTCGACGAGTGCCGCCTGCTTGGCATCCTGCCCTGCCGATATGTCGCAGGTGATGATGCAAATCATGTGACGTATGTATACATTGAGTTTGACTCTGTGCGCATCTTGGAGAAAGAAAACACACACTTTTGAGTCGGAATAGTTTTGTGCTGTGGGTTGTCAGAATAGAAAGAGCATGCACAAAGATAGTCTTTTATAGAAATCCTGCTGATAAACACCCCTTTAGAAAAAAAGGTGACAATTATGATTACAAGCTTCATGACATGAGAATTGAAGTAAGGTTTGAATGCTCGGCCTTGAAAACAATAGTGATGTCATGAAGATGTGTGCAATGTTAAGAAACATTGAAACTCATCTCACTCCAAATTTTTACAGCAGTGGAAAGCGTTAAGAATGTTTGTGTTATGTTTGTCCTCCTACAGAAACCATATTCAAAATATATTGATTTCCTTCCCCAGCTTTTTCCATTTTCAAATATTTTTTTAAAAGTGCCAGGGAGCGCTAAGGTATTATATGTGGAATATGAAAGTGTTACAGTCATGATAACCTCCCCAGTCCAGTTTGTTTTCTTCATCTAAACATAATAATAAAAATATTCTGTATTTAATAATAATAATAATAATAATAATAATAATAATAATAATTAATAGTCAAAGTCAAAGTCAGCTTTATTGTCAAATATGCTAATATGTATGACATACAGCACAGATGAAATTACTGTCCTCTCGGACCCAGCTGCAAGGCACTTATAATTACTTTAACAAACATAATAAACATGAAAATGCCAATTTGCCAGGAGAGGGGAGCCGCTGCGTGTTCACGCGCCGCCATCTTGGGAAAAACAAAAATAACAAATAATATGACAACACGAAGACACAGAGTCATTCATTCTTCAGGACTTGCTGTGCCCTCTTTGTGATGACATGAAGCAGTTCTAGATGAAAGAGAGGATCAAAGCATCCATGTCAGCAGTAGATCAGGGACGTTATGGTGGAATTTGTACGTCTACTACAAGCTAAATGTTGAAAGCAACCACGAAGCTGTAGCATCCATTGACGAAAAGACATTGTCTCACATCTCCTGTCCCACATAAATCCACTTCAATTCCAAGCCGCGACAGTTCCAAATACGCATCGGCGCTCTGCGCTGACGCTGCTTTCTTCTTATCGCGGGCTCCTCAAGCAATGCATCCATCCAACCGCAGACTGTCCAACAGCACTGACCTGTCCACCTGAACAAAGCGGGGCTGTGAAGATGCTGCCCATTATAGGCGCAAAAAAGCACACTGGCCCCTTTGGTGTCCAGCGATGGCAGTCGAATGGCTCCGACATTCCTCACATTCAAAAACAGTACTGGCATATTCATGCTGCCGAAAGGCGCAACCGCTCAGCACAATCTCCTCCTTGATGATTGTCGTGGGCAAAAATGCTGAAAAACAATCCGTACCCGTTCCACATGACGCACAACAACATAAAGTGACAAAAGAAAACACAATAACAAGACAAAAACAACAAAAAAGCAAGGCTCATCAGAGCACGTGCTGACGGCTGCTTACTCAGGCGCCATCTTGGGGGAAAAAAAATAAAAATAAATAATAATAATAATAATCTAGTACCCGTTGCTGATTGGATGAGGTGTCATGTCCAACTAGTTGCCCAGTGATAAGCATGACAACGTCACAGTGAAGAGGTATTGAGTTCAAATCCCGCTGCGGCCTCTCTGTGTGTCTGTGTAGGCTCTCAGTCGTACAGGAATGGTCCATCGAGCAAAAGGTTTCTTCAGCCATAATCTGTCTTTGAAAGAGTCGGAATTTCCGCTCCTCAACCGAAGAGCTTCGTCTGAGAACTAAGCGTACCAGCAAAACTGTATTTAGATGACAATAAAAAAGCCTTGAATGGGAAATTTGCAACCTACAGCAGCAAAATTGAAAAGGGGTGTGGTGTTGGAAAGTAAAACCAAGTATTGCATACACAAAAATATTTGACAACACTGAACTATACAACTGCACAAACATGAAAAAAGAACTATACACAGTGCAAACGTGTAAAAACACAATCAAGATAAAAGCAAAAATGCAACTGCATGCATGCTGCATAAGCTGGCTCGCGTCCAGGTTTTCACGTGTGTTTAATCAATTATCCAGTCGGTAGAAACGAGCGGCGGTATCTGTCTTTCTTACAGCACGGGTGTGATAATCTCTGGCAGGAGCTACCCTGGGCTGTCAAGGTAGGCTAAACTGGATGGACCGTCCATCATAACTTTTAGTTTAGCGACCATCCTTCTGTTGCCCATCTCCTACGGAGTGTCCAGGGAGCAATATGAAGTATCTTCTTCACAAGTCTCTGTCAATAGTTCATTGTTTTATTTTATATCAAAATTTTTATTTCATTATTTAAAATTTTGCAAATTAAACTACTAAAAGAGGTGGCCCAGTATCGGGTGGTTATCAAGTCGACTTCACAGTGTTGAGGTCGTGGTTTCAATCACTGCTCCGGCCTTTCCGTGTGGAGTTTGGATGTTCTCACCGTTGGATGTTTTTTCCGAATCCTCCGGTTTCCTTTTAAGACCCGCTATGGCCATTGTCCATCATGGCGTGCGTGTGTAAATATGGGTCGATCGCGGGAGGATGGTTGGGGTAAGAGTAGATCTTCGGTCCAAAAAGTTTGAGCACCCCTGCTCTAAATTGTCCCTAGTTGTAAGTGTGAGCACGATTGTATGTTTCTCTTTGCCATGCAATTGTCTAGATACCAGTTCAGGGTATCCCCCGCCTGCTCCCCACAGACAGCTTGAGCTTCCCCCACAACTCTTGTTATAAATAAGCAATTTGGAAGATGCCCCACACTTTGGAACTCACTTCCTCTCAACATTCGTAACATCGATTCTCTTCCTACCTTCAAGGCCCATCTCAAAACACATCTATTTAAAATTGCATTTTCTGGTTTGAAAAACGCTTAAAATGTAAAGCATTATTATTATTATTATTATTATTATTATTATTATTATTATTATTATTAGGGACATTGGTATTTTTTTCTATCATTGATCCTTTTCGCTTGTGTTGCAATCAAACAAAAAATAAATGTATAGAACATTCAGCTGATGTAGTTGTAAATCAGACACATGCAGGTCCTCGTGTGAGATAATTCTCTGTGAATATAATTGCCATAGGCGGGGAGAAAAGCCCCATTTTCTCGATTCTGGCCTCAACTTCTTACAAATGTGATTTACAGCAGCCCTTGAGAAATACCTCATCGAAAGCCTGCTGTTTATGGACTACAGACACTTTTGCATTGGTATTTGCAACTGGTAATTTTCTTGTAATGCGTCCTCACACTTTGAAGAGGTATCACTTACAATGGTTGTCATTCGAGTGCTTTTGAGAGCACAACAACTCATGAATACAAAATGTCATTCAGAATGTACTCCACATTGCGAATGACGGGTAACCTATCCAAGTATACATATCCAAGATGATTAGTGAGAGGCACTACACCCTTTCTGTCCAAGAGGCAAGTAGCCATTCACATAATTTCAATTTTTCAATCGACCAAAATTGGGATGTGAGAGGGCAATGTGTCAAGCGCATGATGACACACAACCCAGCTTGCAAGGACAGCCGATCATTATTACTTTACAACAAAACGTTTTGATCGGTTGAAGCGAGTTTGATTGGTGCATTTAGATGAAAATCGGGGACAATGTATTATTGTAGTTTAATATAAGCAATATTAACATCAATGACTCCTGTCGAAGAGGCAAGAAAGGTTTTTAATATAAATAAAATGACCAACAGGTAAGAGAGAAACACATGACAAAATGTTAGCGGACACCTGGGCAGACAACTCTGAAAAGTTAACTGCCTGGCCATAAAGAAGCCTGCCTGTCCGTAAATGCTTGCCCCATTTTTCACAACTTGAAACACAATAAGACGACTAACCGCAAAAAAAAAAAAAAAAAAAATAAAAAAAAAATGTTGCGAAGTATAACGGATTTTTTTACATTAAAGAAGTGCCTACCACAAATGCTCCCTTGCTTAATTTATGGTAAATATCCCTTGCTGAAGATTTTGCTCCAGTTGTCATTCATCGTCATGGTGCATAATGCAATGTTTGCGTTGCATTGTCTACTAAAAGCCAGAGTCCTCCTCTTTCTAAGCGCCTTTCAAAACTCTCTAGTACACTTTACAGTAGACCTATTCAAAATTGACCTTTTTCTTCAAACATATGGAAACTGATATTATTCCCATTCTCCAAGGTCTAAATTAGCTAAATATACCAGTTATTGTGATCTTGGACATTGGCTATGCCTGCCTCAAGAGCCATGTAATTTTATTGATGATGTTTTTCAAAAACGCTGCAAAATTTGGGATATTATGTCCTCATTTTCATTGTAGCTTTCCAGAGGTTGATGCTACAGCATTGAAAGTGGTACCAAATGAAGGCTAATAAAAATGTTCTTGAATATGGTGGTAAGCACAATAAAACACATGAACACCAGTGTAAATTTTAGCTAATTTTAATACACAAACAGCTGGGACACTACAAAAAATCAGTTTGGTAGTATGATGGCACTGCACTGACACATATATTGCATAAGAAACTGTCAGATAGGATGTTACTAATACATGTATTTACAGTCACGGTATAGTCCGAAGCACGAAACAGGAGTCTGATTGGCTGCCGTGCCGAGAATGCAAATTGCCAAAACGAATGTTCGTTTGTGGCTTGTAAGGGTTTATTCGTATCTTTATTGAATAAAACAAACATTTGATTTGAAAAAAAAAAAACTTTTTTTTTTTAACTTGAAGAAGTTGTCGGGCACCCGGGCCGAGACGTTTTGAAAGCTGTACGCCTGACGTAAAAGTTGTATGCCTCCGGGCAGACGTTATTTCAAACACTGCTATAAGGCTCATCGGACTATAAGGCGCACCACCAATGAATTGTGTATTTCCAAACATTTTTCCATATATAAGTCAGACCGGATTATAAGGTGCACCGTCGATAAATGATATGTTTAAAGATGTTTTCCATATATAAGGCTCACCATATTATGCGCTACAGTAGAGGCTGGGGTTACGTGATGCATCCATTAGACTGCACTAAAGGGAATGTCAACAAAACAGTCAAATTGGCATACGTTCAGGTTTGCTGAATAAACACGTGAAAATCTGGACTCACCTTATCCATATTGTAAATAG
The DNA here is from genome assembly GCF_051943395.1 of Hippocampus bargibanti. Taxonomy (NCBI): domain Eukaryota; kingdom Metazoa; phylum Chordata; class Actinopteri; order Syngnathiformes; family Syngnathidae; genus Hippocampus; species Hippocampus bargibanti. The sequence continues at coordinate 27,963,814 of NC_142737.1, forward strand.
CACAGCTGCCTTTTCCAAAAATAAAAATTGTGGCAAAATCGAGAAATAAAATTTTACCTTGAAAAGTCATATCAAGAGATTATTGAAATGAAATGTTGTTTTATATATCCCAGCATGGACCACACACACACTCCTTTTACAGGGGCAAGGCAGTCAGTCGTTGGCTGCGGACAGTAGTTGCGAGACCTGTTGCAAGTCAATATTACTTCGCATATAAGCCGCAGGGTCAGCTTTTGAAGAACATGAAGGCTTTTTGCGCCTTATTGTCAGGAAAACACGGTAATTCAATGAGATGAGTTCCAATAATTTCCAGTCATTGTGCCACAACTTCCATGGAGAAGCCATTTTTCATAACTCCGTGCCTGCAAATGCAACATTTAGTCACAAAATTTTGTTTGAAAATGACAAAATTCACCATGCCTTTGTGTAATAAACTTACAAATTTAAAAAGTTAACAGTCCCAAAATGGCCTTGGAACAATGTGCACCAGTGGCCCATCCCACTCGATAGCACAGTTCAGAATGCAGATTTTAAGATTTTTTTTAAGCATTCATTTGTGAATCCAGCCAGCCAAGGTCAAAAGAATCACAAAAATAATAACATTTTATATCTTAGTGTTAACGGTCTAAACTAATTGAGAGTTTCCATGGTCTCAAATGTCCAATTGCCCAATAATATTTTATATCACCCAGCATATAGAACGTCTTTCTTATATTGCATCGCATGATCGGATCTACAGAGAAGCAATAGTTTATAATTAAATAATGACTCCAGAGACAAATTCTCTGAAACGCTTCCCTCTGCTTCACCCCTAAAACATTCACACGACAACAGCATGAAAAAGTTATTTTAATCTCCCTATGAAAAAATGTTGATGTTTGTGTATATAAATGATGCGAACTAAAAGTTCTTCTGGAACAAATATGTCAGGTATATCTGGGTTGAAGGTTATTGTTTTCAGAATTTTTCATCACCTTTCTTGTTTTCAGATTAGTAGAAATCGATATGTTGGCTTGTCATGAGAATTGAATCAAGATAGGATGACATTTCATCTGATGTAGCTTTTTCACTTATAAAAATGCTTTCCCAATATTGAGAGAATTGTTCAAGATAGGGCCTTTAAACAGATGGTGCAGGTGAACGGACTGGTGGAGTAACTGCGATCAATCCAGGCTTTGGCTGACATGTCATTACAGCGTCGGCATGTAAGCCCTCAATCAGCCCGTGGCTCTGTGCTCTTAACGATGTAATTCTAGCACTTTGGGCCACTCCTTTGAATCGTTGTCAAATGATCTTTTGTTGGGTTCACAAGAATTTTTGAAAGAAAAAGGCATAAAATGGAAGACGGCAAAAACTGTTTTGAATTAGCAGGAGCTCAAATTACTTCTATATGCTGTTAAAGTGGATCAAAACCAGGCCTTCAAATACATTCGACTGAGCCAGCTGGTGTCTGGTGAGGAAACGCGTTTATAGAGACATGAAAAAGGTGAGCCCAAAATTTTATCTTTACCTCAAGAATGGTCCTAACCGCCAGGATTTTTTCCCCTTTTGGATGAACTAGACGTCGATAACATTGTCTCAATGCTATGCTTCAACTACATCAAATATAAAGCCCCATTCTGTCTCCACACTAAACACTTTGTGATACTTAATAATCTTAATCTCTCTCTCTCTCTCTCTCTCTCTCTCTCTCTCTCTCTCTCTCTCTCTCTCTCTCTCTCTCTCTCTCTCTCTCTCTCTCTCTCTGTATCTCTCTTTATTTCTATTTCTAGTAATTTGCTTTTTTTTAATCATTTTATACTGTACTTTGGGGGCGGCCCGGTAGTCGAGTGGTTAGCACACCGGCTTCGCAGTGCAGAGGTCGCCGGTTCGCGTCCCGGTCCGGCCTCCCTGTGTGGAGTTTGCATGTTCTCCCCGGACCCACGTGGGTTTTCTCCGGGTCCTCCGGTTTCCTCCCACACTCCAAAAACATGCATGGCAGGCAGATTGACCACTCCAAATTGTCCCTAGATGTGAGTGTGAGAGTGACTGTTGTATGTCTTTGTGTGCCCTGCGATTGGCTGGCAACCAATTCAGGGTGTACCCCGCCTCGTGCCCGAAGACAGCTGAGATAGGCTCCAGCAACCCCCGCGACCCTAATGAGGAATAAGCGGAAAATGAGATGAGATGAGATACTGTACTTTGTTCAGTGGTTGAAACGGTGAAACCCGAATGAGGCTGATAATTTATGAGCCCAGTGTCACACTGTGGTTTAATGGGTCAAATACAACTAATTACAAATTCTGCACTCCCTGAATTGTAGAAATATCCAGAAAAACCAGATTGTGATTGTGCCCCTTTCACCATTTGTTAAGACAGGAGTCTTTGTGTCTGTGTTTGCCTTGACATAGTCCTACTGGATAAACTTTGTTCCTGTCACTCTTTTCCTCACTTACACGTTCACACACTGAGCTCTGAGCTCTTTGTATGCATGCTCGACAGGCACCTGCCCAATTGTGTATATGCTAGTTGAAGGGGAAAGAAATAGAAATCACCATGAAGAAACCTCAAATCTCATCTGTTCAATCCAGGAACTCAGCTCATACCCCGATGTCAAGACTATATTCATGTGGCACGGATTAAGCCGCTCACCCAATCAATATGAGCAGCAAAGAAAAGGAGATTGTCAATCATCAGAGAAGCACGTTACAACCAATCAGAACTCTTATGAGTGTCCAATGACGGATAAGGCAAAATATTATCAATTCTCTATTTCCTGGTTTTAAAGTCACATGCAAATGAGCTGATGCCTAACTGCCCCTCAATCAGACACGGACGATTACAGGTTGCTGCAGAATGATTTAAGGTTATTTGGGGGAGATGGTGTCTACGTATTCTGTGTGGTCTGATTGAAGTTTGTCCAAGTTTATACTTCAAAATGTTGCTTTGGCCCAATGGAATGGGATCATACTGCAAATGCTGCAAAGCCAATGCAGGCTTAGTTTGCCAACATGAACTCTTGAAAATATTTTGATTCAACAACCTCCTGCTGCCTTAATGCCATGTCCAATTTTGTTGACGTTCTCTGGTGTAACATGCCACCATGAGCAGGAGACATATTGATTGGCAGACGGGCACAACTAGGTTACAACTTTGCTTTCACAGTGTTTTCAGCATTGATTCGCAGAGGTTCCATTTTTTTGTCAAGATCTCTTGATGTGTCCACTCAGTGTAGTAGCAAGGGCTGCCACAGCCCTAAGCAAGCTCTACAGGTATATATCCAGCAGTAGAGTAACTATGGGTCCACCTGCCTTGTATTGAGCCTGTTTTAACCTCAATGACTGCCTCACTTCTGGCTCAAATCACATTTTTGTTAGGGGCACCCACTCCATTTACATGCACAACCAAAACAAATATGGCAGAACCGCCAAGGCTTCAGCTTTCTTTAGCGATGGTTGGCTGGGACCTATATATAGCTCAGTTCATAAGGCATCGGTTTGGCATATGGGAGACGAGGGTTAGAATCCCACTTGGGGCAGACAAAATGAGCACAAAAACATCATCCAGTGTGGGTCCTTGGGCAAGACCCTTCACGCTAATGCCTACCTCATACAATGATGAGAGACAATAAATGGAATGGCATGCCGGCTCAGACGTCGCCCGGCCAAACAAGGTCTGCGTCGGGTGCTGGGGAACCAGAGCACCTTGATGAAAAATGGGCTACTGGAACAAAGCGGAGATGGACGAGATGCGATAACATGGCTCTGTTGGAATGCTACTACTCAAGCAACCCTAGTCAGAGGGGTTACATGCGGAGAATGGGGGCTGAATGGGTACTTCAAAACCCACAGTCACGGTTTCCACGAAACAACTAGTGGCTCAGTGTTCCAATATCCACAAACGGCAATTACTATGACTTGGACTTACTTGAGATTGATGAAGTACAACACAAATTCCGAGGTGAAGGGCCCCAGGCTGCCACATCAGAGGGAGAGGTTCAATCAGAGATTGGGAGGCAAGCCCCAATGAATGATGAAATTGGGAAGCCAGCCCCAATGAATGAAATGCTGAGCGAAGCAGCAACTGACCTGAGAGATAAGATCATGGCAAGAATGAAAACTGGGCAACTAAGAAACCGATTACAACGGCTCTGTGAAGTACCACCTGAAAGTCTCATGGAAACTGTGAATGCAGCACTGAGAACGATCCCGACCGGAACGATCACGGAAACCAATGAGCTGATATACGCCTCAGCATCAGTGATCCGAGAGATGCTTGGCTACAAGAGCAACCATGAGAGCCACGAGATTCATTACCCACCATGGAAAAGACGGTTGGAGGCTGAGATCAAGGCGGCTCGGAAAGATGTGAGTCAATTGACGGAGACCCAGAGAGGTGTGAATAAAAGGCCAATACCCAAGAGGTACATGCAGATAACCATACCTGAAGCACTCGAAACTGCCAAACAAAGGCTCCAGGCCTTGTCCAGTCACCTAAAGAGGTACACGAAAGAGAATGAGGCCAGAAGAATAAACAGGCTGTTCGCAACACAACCTGCGAAAGTGTACGCTCAGTGGCAGGGTTCTAAGAGCAGAGCAGACACTCCAAGGCTGGAAACTGAAAGATACTGGAAAGGCATATGGGAGAAGGAGGTCGCACATAACAGCAGTGCACAATGGCTGGTGACTCTGAAAGAGGAGCACAGCAACCTCCCTGAACAGAACCCAGTTACCATCACAGCGGCAGATATACAAGAAAGAGTCTCAGGTATGAAAAACTGGACGGCACCAGGCCCAGATATGGTCCACACCTACTGGCTAAAGAAACTCACAGCTCTCCACGAGCGCCTAGCAGCACAAATGAACCAGTTGCTGATGGATGGGACTCACCCAGGATGGCTAACGGAAGGGCGAACAATCCTGATCATGAAGGATTCCTCAAAGCGTGCAGTTTCTTCCAACTATCGGCCAATAACCTGTCTCTCCACAACATGAAATCTCATGTCAGGCATCATTGCGGCTAAGATAAGTGGACACATGGATCAATACATGAGCAAAGCACAGAAAGGCATTAGTAGAGATACTAGAGGTGCCAAAAATCAGCTGCTGGTTGACAGAACAGTCGCACAAGACTGCAGGTCCCGACATACCAACCTGTGCACAGCCTGGATTGATTACAAGAAAGCATATGACTCGATGCCACACACATGGATCACTGAATGCTTGGAGTTGTATAATGTCAACAAAACCCTGAGAGCCTTCGTTGCAAACTCGATGAGGATGTGGAAAACCACACTTGAAGCCAATGGCAAGCCACTAACGCAAGTGTCCATCAAATGTGGCATATACCAAGGTGATGCACTCACCCCGCTGCTGTTCTGCATAGGACTGAACCCCCTCAGCCAGATAATCGCCAAGACAGGCTATGGATACCGCCTCAGAAATGGAGCTACGATCAGTCACCTCCTCTACATGGATGACATAAAGCTGTATGCTAAGAGCGAAAGAAACATAGACTCCCTGATCCACACAACCAGGATCTACAGCAGTGATATCGGAATGTCATTCGGGCTGGAAAAATGTAGTCGGATGGTAACTAAGAGGGGCAAGGTACACACTGAAGGGGTCTCACTCCCTGAAGGAACAATAGCAGACATTGAAAACAGCTACAAGTACCTTGGTATACCACAGGCCAATGGCAACCTCGAACTAGCAACAAGGAAAGTGGCTACGACCAAATACCTCCAGCGGGTGAGGCAAGTCCTCAGAAGCCAGCTCAATGGCAAGAACAAGTCCCGGGCAATAAACAGCTATGCCCTGCCAGTGATCAGATACCCTGCAGGAATAATAAGGTGGCCAAAGGAAGAGATCCAGACCACGGATGTTAAGACCCGAAAACTCCTCACCATGCATGGAGGGTTCCATCCCAAGTCCAGCACCCTAAGACTGTACACAAGCCGTAAGGAAGGAGGCCGTGGACTAGTGAGTGTGAGAGCCACTGTCCAGGATGAAACATCCAAGCTCCATGAATACATCAAAGAGAAGGCTCCAACGGATGATGTACTCAGAGAATGTCTCAGACAATGGGGAACAGAGGATGAGGTGCTGGATGAGGGATAATCATGGGAGGAAAAGCCCCTACACGGGATGTACCACCGAACCATAGCAGAAGTGGCTGATCTCAAGAAGTCCTATGAGTGGCTAGAGAGGGCTGGCCTAAAGGACAGCACAGAGGCACTCATCCTGGCTGCCCAAGAGCAGGCCCTGAACACCAGAGCCATCGAGGCAGGGATATACCACACCAGACAAGACCCAATGTGTAGGTTGTGCAAAGAGGCACCTGAGACAATCCAACACATAACTGCAGGGTGTAAGATGCTGGCAGGGAAAGCCTACATGGAGCGCCATAACCAGGTGGCTGGCATAGTCTACCGAAACATCAGTGCGGAGTATGGACTGGAAGCCCCAAGGTCAAAATGGGAAACACCTCCCAAGGTGGTGGAGAATGACCGAGCAAAGATCCTGTGGGACTTCCAGATACAGACTGACAAGATGGTAATGGCCAACCAACCAGATATCGTGCTCATAGATAAAGGGCAAAGGAAAGCCGTTGTTGTGGATGTAGAGGTCACGAGTGATGGAAACATCAGAAAGAAGGAACATGAGAAAATGGAGAAATACCAAGGGCTCAGAGAGGAGCTGGAGAGAGCCTGGAAGGTCAAGGTGACAGTCGTGCCTGTAGTGGTCGGAGCACTCGGGGCAGTGACCCGCAAACTCGACGAGTGGTTGCAACAGATCCCGGGAACAACATTGGACATCTCGGTCCAGAAAAGCGCAGTGCTGGGAACAGCACGGATACTGCGCAGAACCCTCAAGCTTCCTGGCCTCTGGTAGAGGGCCCGAGCTGAAATGGGGGACAGACACCACCCATGGTGGGTGAGACGAGGATTTTATATATATATATATATATATATATATATATATATATATATATATATATATATATATATATATATATATATATATATATATATATATACAGTAAAGTCTCGTTATATCGATATCGGATATATCGATAGTCCCGGTTATATCGATACTATTTCTATGCACGCACAGAGAAAATTACATGCAAACAGGGTCGGATATATCGATAGTCCCGGTTATATCGATATTTTTTCTGACTCCCTTGAATATCGATATAACGAGACTTTACTATATATATATATATATATATATATATATATATATATATATATATATATATATATATATATATATATATATATATATATGATATTTCAATTGCTTGAGTTCATGCATTTGAATACATGCTGACAATAAATGAGCTATACTTCCTTTTGCCCTCTTTGCAGCAATTACCCAGCAGGTTATCTGCTTTCTTCTCAGAGCTGCTTCTATAATTATATGCCTCTGGTATGGGACCAAAAGCTTGCTTTCCCTGTGGACCATACTTGTGGAAGCAACATGATTCTGCACACAGACATCTCCATTCACAAGTTCATGAAGCTAAGCAATTTGTAGCAAGCATGTACACACCAAATACGCTCCATGCGTTAAAGTACTAAACTGTGGTTGAAAATGGTGGCTGAGTAATTTGCGGTGTCTCTGTATGGAAAATTGTGCCTGTAGGTAACAGCCAGATGGAAGCTATTACATTCCTGTGCTACTGTTTCAAAGAGTGCACCTCTGCAGTGTGTAATCATTATCCTGAACAGCAAGCAACCTTCAGCTTCACCCTCTCCCTTCGAGGCAGCATTCATGGTTTCTGGCTGTTGTGCTGGTGACATACAGATGTTCAATGTAGCTGCTGATTTGTATAAATGGTGTGAAATACTGTGAAAACTCAATAACTGCATTTAAAAATGCACAAAAATACACGCAAAGTGGCACCCGTTGCTATCTCACGAAGAATGTTGTCAATAGCTCAGTGGTGATGAAGTGAAAAAAGGAAAATTAATCTGTAGTAAACCCGTTTTAGTGGGTATTAATGGTCATTATGTCATGTCAAACCTCATCCACCTAAATTTGCAAATAAGCGTGATCAGCGTGATTTTTTTCCACCATCCAGCCAATAAAACGGCTCATCAATCAGAAGTATATTGCTCAAACGCTGAGGTGTGTGTGTGTGTGTGTGTGTGTGTGTGTGTGTGTGTGTGTGTGTGTGTGTGTGTGTGTGTGTGTGTGTGTGTGTGTGTGTGTGTGTGTGTGTGTGCGTGTGTGCGCGCGTGTGTATGAGTGCGTGTGTGTGTGTTTGTGCGTGTCTTTCTGTGTGTGTGTGTGTGTGTGTATATATAGCTATGGATGGATGATGGATAGGTTGGGTGTTGGATGGATGTATGGATGCATCATGGATATGGACTACGTCTGTCACTGCTCGAGCAGTGACAGGATGCATATTTGGAGGGACCCGGTACTGATTTACTCCAACACCCAACCTTCATTAGGACCCTCAGCCTTACTTGATGTGTTCTGCCCTTTCATAAAACTGTAGATCTACAAGCTTTTGAAGGAGAGCTACTAAGCTGGAAGAGCTGAGAGGGGAAGACTTCAGAAAAGGTGATGTTCGGTGCAGCGTGCAAGTCCACAAAGAAGTTCCTGGTGTAGGTCCTTGGGCTGTTGAAGTGTTCTAGGATAAAGTGCAACTCCATGTTGACTCCATCATGCGTCCCGACCTGTTTGCAAAAGTCGAATATATTTGATTGATAGATGACAGTGGAGCAAGGCGTGTTCAGTCCATTTAGCATCTGAACATTGACAGAACTACCAAGTCTTCAAAATATTGAAGCCGAATTACATACTGTATATTGTTCTTTTTTGTATTCATTCAAATTTGTTACCTAGCAGTGCAAGACATGTATCATGACTCTAAGACAGTTGTGAGGTGTGCTGTCAGTGTGACGGAGGAATACAAGGTGGAGGTGGGAATCCACCAGTAGTCAGCTCTGAACCCCTTCTTATTCTTTATGGTGATGGGCAGGCTGACAGACCATGTTAGACAAGAATCTCCTTGGACGGTGACATTGGGATCTATAGCGAGAGCAGGGAACAGCTGAGGGAGCAACTACATTTTTTTATTGTTTTACCAATACACTTTCTCAAACAGCTTTCTTCATTGAGCTGAAATAATTTTCCCAGACGTGTATTTATTTATTTATTTATTTATTTATTTATTTATTTATTTATTTACAGTAAAGTCGTTATATTGATATTCTCGGGAGTCGGAAAAAATATCGATATTACCGGACTATCGATATATCCGATCCTGTGGCATGTAAATTTTCTCCTTGCGTTCATAGAAATAGTATCGTAATAAGCAGTACTATCGATATAACCGATATCGATGTAACGAGACTTTACTGTATTTATTTATTTATTTATTGTTACACACCCAACGCAAATGAAGATATTGTGACCATGTCATTGGGACATGACAGAGACACAATTCAAATTCTTGGAACATCATCAATTTTTTGGAACATGAAGTTAAATGAGCTTGTGCCAGTCACACTCATACTCAGAGGAAATTACTGCAAATAAAGGCCCATTATTCAACACCATAAATGTCTAACAAAACGGTCATGTCATGATCTGGTTGGCGACAAACAGGTGGCGCTGTCCGTCCCGCTTGCACCTGCACAGGTGTTGGTCGTCCCGATCAGTGGCAGACTGCCACGTTCGGATTGGCGACCAACGGGTATCGCTGTCAGCCCTGCCTGCAGCCTCGCAGGTGCTGGTCAGTCCAATCAGTGGCAGTCAAAAGGACTCCCGGCACGACCATTCGGCATCGGATCATTGTATGCAATTGTATGCATTGTGCATTGTGTATGCACTGTATGCTGTGCATGTGTTTGATTCGTATTGGCACACTTATACTCTTGGTTTTTCTTTTGATACTTTGTATTTTTCTGTTCAAATGATTTTAACGTTTTTGTTCCTGTTTACCCCAACCTGTTACTTTATTTTAATACAATTTCTCAAATACAACCTGCTGCTCCCTCCTGCTTTTTGGGATCTACAACTGCCATCACCAACTTGCAAACCGTGACAGGTCGTAAGTCGAAATGCATTCAAAATGGTTGACGCGAGGTTTATACGACAGGATAGTATACGATGTCAATCTATTGTTTTTAAGCCATGTTTTCTATTAAATAATATTATATACCAAAATGTTGAGAGTTCATTTATAAATCTTTTAGTGTCGTTTTAATCATTTTATATTTCGTATTATCGATTTTTATTACTGTGTCGGCGCACACGGGTTCTGCTGACCCAAATACGCAGGGCTTCCCACGCCTGCGGGCTGTCGAAAAATCGCCCTCCTTGCTAACGGAGAAGCCAGAAGAGGTCACCCAACACACACGCTCGGATTCAGGCGGACGCCGAAGCCAAACAGTTCTACTGGTTGCCCTCTCCCTGGCCGTACCCCACGCCGACGTGCGGCCTGACCCAGGGGCCGTCTGCAACGCCGACTCGCCCAATATATACCCTTTTCAAGTATTTACACCCAATGCTCACCTCTATCCATGTATTGGAAATACCTTATGAGGCATTAATGCAGTTGCAGTCTAATGTCTATTTTATACTGCATTCTCTACTGTGAACAGTTCTTTTTCACATTATTTTGTGTATGTTTTTTTTTTTCTCTTCTTTTTTTTCGATGTGAGTAGCACTCTTCTGCCGAAGTAAACTTGAGGTGGTTTCTACTATGTCAGAGCTATTGGCAAATAGCCTTACTTTAGGGGGCACTCATAATACCAAAGGAATGATGACTTTGCTGGAGAGGGTCCAAGCAGGTAACCTTCTGCAGTCAACTTCAAAGGGTACAAACCAAGACTTCCACCCGTCACTGAAGCAATTCTCCAGCAGTTTGGAATAGTATTTGGTTTTCTTCAAAGCCTCTTCTTTCCATGGAAAAGTGGCCTACAGGATGACTACCTTTTTCGTCCTTTAAAAACGTAATTCATTCTGTTGGTCTCAGTTAACTGGAGCTGCATCCCCAAATCAACTGTCATCCTCTAGGCCAGGGGTCGGGAACCTATGGCTCGCGAGCCATATATGGCTCTTTTGATGATTGCATATGGCTCGCCGATAAATATTACATATTATAATACATATTGTCGTTTTTTTCGTCATTCATTTCCCGTTGGGGCTGCAGTTGGCGGAAAGCGCAATTTTGATTGGATGACACTGACCGAGAATGGCAGAAAGCGCCATGTTGATTGGATGATAGTGGCCGTCATGTTGAAACAGGTAAACGCCCCTTTAAATGAGCCCAACTTGTGCACTTCAGCGTGAATGCAACGGAGCATGAGAGGAGAGAAAATGTTCTGATTATAATTTGCAATGACACAATACCATCGATGAAACAGTCGAATGTCAGTGACATTTTAACAAGCCCCATGTTAACGTTAGCATCGACATACTTCTGTGAGAAGTAGATTGCAGATAGCAAGTGTGGAAGCTTATGAGCTGTGTGCAGGCTAGCTAGTAACTTCGCCTCTGGACCGGCAAATTGAATTTTATTCCGATCGTTTTCCTGGATTTTTACCAAACACGAGGAACGGAAAACCATCCATGTTAACGGTGTGTACTATCACAAAGTTATTTTAAATAATACATTCTGATATTTTGTTGAAAAGTGGCCGTGTGTGCGCGTGTGTGTGTGCGCGCGCGCACGCGATCGTTTGTATGTGCGCGCGCACGCGAGCGTTTGTATGTGCGCGCGCACGCGAGCGTTTGTATGTGCGCGCGCGCGTGCGTGTGGCTCTCGCTGAAAAACATTTCTAAATATTTTACTTTTATGGCTCTCTTAGTCAAAAAGGTTCCCGACCCCTGCTCTAGGCCTTAGCTGTTGCCAAGAAAGGCGTTCCCTTGGTCGTTACTTGGGCATCTATTCAACCTTGATAAAATGGAGGACTTGCTTAACTTGTCTGTGCTATTGCTTGGCTCTGGCAACGTCTAAAAATATGAAGTCAGCACCAAAGTCATTGGACCTGGTCGTGGTGCCAATGTTCAAAGTCACCTCCCAGTCCTTTTCAATCAAATTTACTGACTACCGTTCAGGTTCTCCACTCACAATTATATTTCTTTTATGGATTGCGCCTCTGGGCAAAAGCACAACGGGTAATTGAGCCCAAGAAAGGGGTAAGGGATTGATTTCTTTGCTAGTATGGCTCTGTAGTGTATATATATCACCAATGAAAGGCAATAATTTACTGTACTCAAACATGGGATCAGAGGTAAAAGATAATCGAAACATGTCGACCACCCCCCACCCTCTTTGTATTGAAAACCAATTGTTGCACTGATTGTGCAAGACAGGATTCCTAGCGCTGTTCGGGCAGTAGGCAGGGTGCAGGTCTTAAAGACAACTTTTGTACTTGGTCCATGACCTTCTTCGGACTGTATTGTCTCGCTTCGGACTTTATTAGTCTCGCAGTGGAGAAATTTACATTTCACAGCAGCAAAGTGATGAAAGGAATGAAAGTAGAAAAACGAAATTCATGAACTGCTGGAAAGGCAGCCACTCTCACGGAAGTCAAAATAACCAAAAAAACAAAATAACAAATAATATGACAACACAAAGACAATATGACAAACGAAGATACATAGAGTCATTCATTCTACTCTCTGTTACATGAAGCAGTTCTAGATGAAAGAGGAGAGGATCAAAGCATCTTTTCACCAGTGGATCAGGGACATCATGGTGGAATGTTCACGTTGACTACAAGCTAAATGTTGAAAGCAAACACGCAGCTGTCACATCCATTGACGAAAAGAGATTGTCTCCCATCTCCTGTGCCACATAAATCCGCTTCAATTCCAAGCAGTAACAGTTCCATATACGCATCGGCGGTATGCGCTGACACTCCTTTCTTCTTATCGCGGGCTCCTCAAGCCATGCATCCATCCAGCCGCAGACTGCCAACAGCACCGACCTTTCTGCTGAACAAAGCGGGGCTGTGAAGATGCTGCCCCTTACAGGCGCAAAAAAATGCACAATGGCCCCAGTGCTGTCCAGCGATGACAGTCAAATGGCACCGACATTCCTCCCATTCAAAAACAGTACTGGCCTATTCATGCTGCCGAAAAGGTGCAACCGCTCAGCACAGTCTCCTCCTTGATGAATGTTGTGGTCAAAAATGCTGAAAAACAATCCGTATCCATTCCACACGACGCACAACAACACAAAGTCACAAAAGTAAAAACAAAACAAGACAAAAACAACAAAAAAAGGCAGCTCAAGAGAGCACTTGCTGACGGCTGCCTACTCGGGCACCATCTTGGACTCCTTCTTCGTGTCTTTTTCGGAAAAAAATATTGGGTACTATAATTTGTAGTACTATAATTTCAATTTCCATGAATGACTTCAAATTACCTGAATTTACACATAATAGGGGAACAACTAATTCACATATCTACATCACAGAGCAGTAGTTGAGATTTGCATATGGCATCTGGCCTTTCTATGTGGAGTTAGCAAGTTCTCCCTGTGCCTGTATGGATTTTCTACTGGTCCTCTGGTTTCCTCCCTCATTCCACAACATGCATGCAATATTGATCAAAAATTATAGTCTGATTCTGAGTAAGAATGATTGTTTGTCTATTTATGCCCTGCGATTGTTTGGTGAGCACTTTAGGGTATACCCTGCCTACTGCGCTAGGAATTGGTCCAGCACATTAATGCCACTTGTGAGGAGACGCAATTTGGATAATGGATAAAAGTAGGAATTACATGAGAAAAATGTCCACTGACTGCATTTGAACCAGCTCCCTCATCTGGTTCAGAAGTCTGACATTCTCACCGTTTAGAGCACACTTAAACTCAAGTATTGGGTCAGGGATGATGATGGTAATGATGAAGATATAACCTTTAGTTGTCTAACATTGGGGAAATTCCTCTTTCACAGCAGCAAAGTTATGAAAGGAAGAGAAAAGGAAAAAGAATATGCAGAAAAACAAAATCTGGGAGCTGTTGTAAAGGCAGTCACTCTTGTGGCGCCATCATGAAGTAAAAACAATGTTGTCCACTTGGGTACAAGCGGACTACTTTATGTTAGGGCACACCTTCACGAACAAAGGGCCCGTAGTCTGAGATTTGTCGTAGCTGATTCTCCTCAACCCCCCCCCCCCCTTCCCCCATCAAGTTGTGAATTGCTACAGTTCAACATTTCACACCTCGATGAAGCCAACAGAGCCACATCAACCACAAAACACAGATGCATTTATACGATCACAATGTCCACAGTTCTCCGTGTCATAATGACATTTTGAATGTGATAAAAAAATTATTGCCAAAAAGGAATAAAATTAACATTTGGACAATGCGCAAAGACTTGCTAACCTTCGCAACTGAGTGCGGATTAGACTGCCCTTTGGCTCCTACCCAGCTCACACTTCACTCGATCCCTTTTGACCATTGATGGTGGGGCCATGGGAAGGGGGACCCGTGTGGCCTATTTGAGCCATGCCTAACTGTTTCCCACCAGGTGCTCGCCATCAAATCGCACCTTCAAGCCTCGCACCAAGGTGGTGGCCCAATGACCTCCTTTTGAGGGAAAGTGTTTTCTGTATTTGTTTTTCATCATCGTCCGGTCTCTCACAGATCCCACTTCACCATGAAAAGGTCAGGGAGGGATGAGGTTGACTACCCTAACCTTTGAAGTACTTTACATTTTCTTATATATTTTAGGTCTTAAGGAGGAATAAATTGTCCTCTTCTGAAAGTGGTGTAATTTTTAATAATTAAAATTTTACAAAAGAGCATATGCCACAGACCATTAAAATGTTCATTTTGCATGCACTTCATCCACATTTAGTATAGTGAGACCTTGGCTTACGAACTTAATTAATTCCCAGTGTGTAAGGCAAAAACTGTGTTTCCCATTTTTTTTTTCACATCGGAAACCATTAAAATGAGAATAATCGGTTCCCAGGTTTGCAGAAAATATAATTTTCAACTAAATAAGCCTTAAAACTACACATAACATACCTTATTCTATGTATAATAAATGTGCTATTGTATTGTAATGAAAGAAATACACTGCATTGTATCATAAAGTCACTTTATTTACATTTGATGGTCATTGATGGCTTGATGGAATGGCGTTGGAGGCTGGAGGTCAGAGGGAATTGCTGTTTGGAAAGAGAGGCACATTACATGAGGACTGTAATTAAAGAAATAAACCGTACAATATGTGTAAAATAAATACTGTAAAATGAAGTTTTATTTACCTTTGTGTTGGTCGTTAATGGCTTATGGAAGGAGAGTCACCTTCCATAAGGACTGTTGGTAACTCAACCTCTGGTGTGGCTTCTCTGCTTTGCTTCTTTGGAGACTCCTCATTTTTGCTGATTAAAAACCTCTTAATTAACACCTGTTGCTTTCTGACTCGTAAGGTCTTACGAAGCTGAGGCATCATTCATCATGTTGATGATTCTCATAGCCACAGTCTTTTCTGGATGGAACTGTTCGATAAAAGCCTGCACATCATTCCACTTTGCCAACATTGCCTTGATGAGCTCACTTGATGCTGCAGCCATCTCCTCCTCCTCGCCCTCAGATGTTTTAAAGCCAGCCATCTGTTGCTGGCTTTAAAATCCTCAATAAGCGCTGAATTTCCAGGTTGGCGCATGGCGATATCGGCGTGAATTAGCCGTGCTTTCTCGCATATAATTGCTGTCCCCAGATAACTGCTTTTTGTTAATCCAAATTGAAAAACAGATGTTTTTCAACTTCTTCGATTGCCCGAGACCGTTGCTTTGACAGCTCGGAAACACCTTTTGCAACAGACGCACCTTTGATGGCTTCTCTGTTGCGGAGAATGGTAGCAATGGTTGACTTAGCATTGCCGTACTGGGCCACTAAATCACACAAACGCAGACCTCGTTCGTGTTTTTCAATTATCTCTTTCTTCTCGACTGTGATTTTGTTTTGTGTCTTCTTCGGCTGAACACAAGCCTGTGGTGCGGTCTTTTTCGGTCCCATAATAGCAAAATTATCTGCAAATGGCTCCTCGGAGGCGATCGACGTGTGAATACAGAGAGAGGGGGTGTGGAAAAGTGCGCCTGCTGGAGCGCCGCTGTTCGGTCGTGTACTTCTGCCGAAGATCCGAAGATCACTCCGCCAGATCCGAAGATCACTCCGCCAGATCCAAAGATCACTCCGCCAGATCCAAAGATCACTCCGCCAGCCTTGCTGGGTGTGTATCGCGAAAAGTAGTGCGTATTTCAAGGTTTAATTTTCATAAATTTGACGTTTGTAAACCGAAAAGTTCGTAAGGTAAGGTGTTCGTAAGCCGAGGCCCCACTGTACATGTATGGGGAAGGCGAGTTTTAGATTAGTTCAGTCAATGACCTTGAACCAAATAAAAAATTAGAGCACTTAGTTGAATTAAGCAGTGAAACTTATATGTAAAATTGTGGTATGTAAAATTCCATTTTCATACTCCTCAACAGCTTTTCCTTTCACCAGGATTTTTTTAACATGAATTTCATTTAGGCAATGAAAACTTTTTTTGACTGTTAAAACTGCTGTCAAATCTATTCTGACATTCTTAGAAAGTAAACTAAACATGACTGACTTCCTGTGAGGTTTTGGATCTGGCTCCAAAATACATTTTGTATATCCTCCAAATTTTCTCACACCTTGGTGAAACGGAATACCGGGGATGTTTTGTGGAACTGAGCTATTAAAAAAAATCACATTAGATGAGTAACATATTGATTATTTTTGCCAGGTCTGATATGTCTGTGTAAGCTCTCATTCGTACAGGAGTGGTCCATCGATGAAAAGGCTTCTTCAGCCGTCATCTGTACTTCTTTGAAGGTGTCAGACGTTTCGCTTCTTATCCAAGAAACTTTGCCAGCAAACTAAAGTCTTACGGGTAGTTTAAGCCCTATATATATCCCTACTGTCCAGACATGGCAGTGCCGGACTCTGCTATGATAGGCCCCTGCTCTCAGGTTGGGGGGGGGGGGGGAGCAGAGGACTACTCCCTGCAGCTGCATTGAGTGTTCCTATTGTTCTGACTAACAACTGGCCTGATTGCCCCTCTTCGACCGGTATCCTAACCTGAGAGGGTGCAATGTTACATCAGCCTCCGTGCATGTTTAGATCTTCAAAATCAACACTGTTTTCTTGGGGAAGAGCTCGTTCTCATGACAAGTATTTTGCAAAAACTCACTTTTTGTCAGCATGAGGCCACCTTGCTCTTCCGAGCAAATATGAGTTACAGTGAAACCTCGGTTTACGAACTCCTTGGCTTACGAACATTTCGGTTTATGAACGTTACATTTATGAAAATTTTACCTTGGCATACAAACTGTTTTTTGGGATACACACGGAGCTGCCACAATGAGTGATGTGTCGTTCGTGAACGAGCCCGTTCTCCTAACAAGAAAATGGTGGATCCTGTTTTTGTCCTCTATTCCCCACCGCCTGTCTTCGGTTAAAGCCACGTGATTGGTCAAGAACGCAGCAGTGGGGGATGGGGTTACAGACAGAGAGAGAGTGAGGCCGTTCTGCAAAAAACAAAATGGCATCTTCGGTTAAAGCCACGTGAATGCTCAAGAACCCAGCAGTGGGGTCGGGGTTAAACATTAAAGAGACAGACAGACAGAGAGAGAGTGAGAAAACACACACACGAAAGGGCGATGACAGTGCTTGAAACATAAAAACAAAAGTAGGCCTGGGGACAACATGCCACCTCCACACACGGAGGTTGGAGCAAGATTTGATCCAGGTAACTCTGCACTGTAAAATCGACCAGTGACGTGCGGTGAGATTCATGGCTGGTGAGGCACTGACGTCATCACAGTCAGATTTACAAACATGAACTCCACAGAGTAGCTTATTCACCATTTGATTAGCAACAGTTAACGTGTTTTGTTCAAAATGTCATGTCAGCATTCTTTATATACTGTATACAAACTGTAGCATTGAGAAAAAAAAAGAATTAAAAAACATTATCGAGTTACCTTTACTTATAAATGAAGTCCAAGTCTCTCTGTCTCAATGGAGATCACTCCCAGTGAAGAAAGTCGACCTTGATCAGTTCTGTTCCGACTGTATGTTTTCAATTTGTTGTGCTGAGAATGACCGCTCTTCTGATGCTGTAGTAGCTGGAACAGTGAGGACGAGCTGGAGGAACTGTCGCTTCAGGAATAGTTTCAATGAGATCCTTCTTGGCCAAAAGGCTGAGAATCTGTCTAGGAGATTTACATTCATCCCTCACCGTTTGTGAGCTATACAGTCCGGTGTTGGTCTTCCTTTAATTATTATCTCCTGCTTCGATTGAAAGTCCAGTTTAGAAAATTATTTCAATTTAGATATGTAATCCACCATTCTGAAAATAAGGCCAAGCAACACGAAAAAATGACTGAATGGTTGCACTTAACTTGCTAACTGTTTACTGTAGCTTGCTGTCACTAATTCTATTATTCTGCAGCCGAGGAGACGAAGAAGAATCTATAATCACCAGCACCCCCTGTCATGAGGCAGGAGAACTGTGTGCCTCACCTATCGACACAGTTTTGATAAATATAAAATTAAATAAACACTGTAGTACAGTGTTTATAATGTACAGAATTTTGTTCATATACTAAAAGCTTTTGAACAATTTAATAGCGATATGCAGAGGGACAGCAATGTGGTCTCACTACAGAGCAAGCCGGCACAGTTAGCATAGTGATTGCGCAATCCATGGTGAGGCTCAGCCGGCTGCTGCCTCACCACTCCTCTCCACTTCGTATTTGAACGGAAAATGTGAAAATTCAGCGATTAAAAAAAAATAAATACAAAAGTGGTGAGGTTAAATGGGAAAGAACGTTAAAGTATTCTTCTTTTCCTTTCGGCTTTTCCCTTTAGGTGTCGCCACAGCGAATCAATGTCCTCCATCTAACCCGGTTTTGTGCACCCTTTTCTCTCACACTAGCTACCTTCATGTCCTCTTTGACCACATCCATAAACCTCCTCTTCTGTCTTCCTCTCGATCTCCTGCCTGGCAGTTCAAGGCTCTGCATCCTTCTCCCGATATAGTCGGTCTCTCTCCTCTGGACATGTCCAAACCATCTCAGTCTGGCCTCTCTGACTTTCTCTCCAAAGCCTTTAATATGAGTTGTCCCTTTAATGTACTCATTCCTGATCCTATCCCACCTTGTCACTCCCAAAGAAAACCTCCACATCTTCAGCTCTGCTACCTCCAGCTCTGCTTTCTGTCTTTTCTTCAGTGGCACTGTCTCAAGTCCAAACATCATGGCTGGCCTCACCACTGTTTTATGCACTTTTCCTTTCATCCTAGCTGAAGCATTTTTCTCCAGCCGCTCCAGCCTGCCTGGACACGCTTCTTCACCTCTTTTCCACACTCTCCATTGCTCTGGACAGTTGACCCCAAGTACTTAAAATCATCCACCTTCTTTATCTCTTCCCCCTGTAGCATCACTCTTGCACTTGGATCCCTCTCATTCACACACATATATTCTGTCTTGCTGCGACTGATCTTCGTTCCTCTCCTTTACAGGGCATATCTCCACATCTCTAGTTTCTCCGCCACCTGCTCTCCGTTCTCGCTACAGATCACAATGTCATCTGCAAACTTCATGGTCCAAGGAGATTCTTGTCTAAAATCGTCTGTCAACCTGTCCATCACCATAGCAAATAAGAAGGGGGTCAGAGCTGACCCCTGGTGGAGTCCCACCTCCACATTGAACTCCTCCGTCACAACGACAGCACACCTCACAACTGTCTTACAGTCATGATACATGTCTTGCACCGCTCTGACATACTTTTCTGTCACTCCAGACTTCTTCATGCAATACCACAGCTCTTCTCTGGGCACCCTGTCGTACGCTTTCTCCAGATCTACAAAGACACAATGCAATTCCTTCTGACCTTCTCTGTACTTCTCTATCAGCATTCTTAAAGCAAACACTGCATCTGTCGTACTCTTTTTTTTGGCATGAAGGCATACTGCTGCTCACAAATGTTCACTTCTGTCTTAGTCTAGCTTTTACTACTCTTTCCCAGAGTGTCATTGTATGGCTCATCAACTTTATTCCTCTGTAGTTAGTACAACTCTGCACATCTCCTTTGTTCTTAAAAATGGGCACGAGTACACTTGGAGTCTCCATTCGTCAGGCATCTGTTCACCATCTAAGATCTTGGAGAAAGAACGTTAAAGTACAAATCACTAAATAAATATAATTGTTTAATTTATTTTGTCATTTGATATTTCCATGATGACAGGTGAGGCACAGCCTCACCTGACTGCACCTCACTGAAGTCGATGTATGAACTGGGCCGCCTTTTTGTTTACTGTGGTGTCTTGTATGACGAAGTAGACACGCGTTTTGCTTATTATATGTATATCGGCCGTGACCTCTCTTGCATCAGCAAACATGGAAGGGTAGAACATTTTCAGGCATGTGCAGTCGATAGCAAATGCAAAATACGGCAACTCCAAGTATCCAAACAACCCAAAATTAACATTTGTGGTTAATGCACCACAATACCCCCCCCCTTAGCTTAAAGGTAATTTCAACAACGTCTTAACTATACTTTCAATCAGCGTAAACATTAACTTAGATTACTACATTCACATGACCTTACCCATCACACCGCATAACAATTCCTCAAAAAAACTTAATATGGACATCTTTCAATTACAACATCACATCTGTGATGGACAGGTTGACATCACAATCTCTGTAATGTGAAGGGTGTTGTGCTTTACGTCCTGAACGTCTCAAAACCACTCTCTCTGGTACCAGTGGCTTTAGCGGGTCCGGTGCCCAAGCTGGTGGTGCAGGTGCTGCGGACTTTCCCTTCTCTGCATCCTTGTCAATATTTGACCACCATTTGCAATTGTCTCGATTTTAACAATACCAGGGTGTCCGTCCTGGCTCTCTTTCAATACTGCTCTCTTCATTTTCTCTGGCACTACTACACATAATTGGTTAATGGAAAGTTTGTTTTTTCTTTTTGTGAAATGTTTTGAGATTTTCAGGAATATCTGTTGGCCATCCTATCTGGGTGTATCTGTGAAGTAGTGAGAGCTCAGCATCTTTGTGTGTGGCTTTTGCTATTTGTTCTGCACACAGTGGCACCTTATCCAGATGTTCACATAGCAGTGCATTGAGACATGCTGTTATTGTCTTTGTTCCATTGTCTGTCGTCTCAGGCAGGGGGACATGGGACATTCCATTTGCATTACCATGCTCCTCCGATTGCCTGTAGGTAATGTGATAATCATAAGCAGACAATCTGATTGCCCATCTTTGTATGTTTGCTGCTGCCAATATTGACCTTTATGGTCTCCGAATAGCATCAAGAGAGGCTTGTGGTCAGTTACTAATTCAAATATCCGCCCCCAAAGGTATTTATGGAATTTCTTTACTCCATCGACCAGACTCAAAGCCTTCTTCTCTATCTATGAGTAGTTATTTTCAGCAAGGGAGAGTGTTTGTGAAGCATAAGCGATGGGATGTTCTTTCCCATCAGGTGTTGTATGCTGAATGACAGCTCCAATCCTACAAGGAGAAGCATCACATACAAGTGTTAAGTGGCAGGCGCGGATTGTAATTAGTCAATATATTGTCACTTGTTAACAGTTCTTTATATTTGTACACGCTCTGTTTGTGTTTCTCGGTTAGCAGTTTGTAAAGTGGGGCGAAGACTGTCCTTTGGTGTGGTGCAAAGCGTCCAGAGTAATTTACAAGACCTGAGAAGGCCTTTAGCTGTTTAATGTTTGTATGTGCTGGGGCTCCATGAACGGCTCTGACCTTGTCTTTGGATGGATAGACACCTTTTTCGTCCATCATGTGCCCCAAGTACTCGATCTGCACTTTTTCGAAGTCACATTTGGTCTTCATGACTCTTAGACCATTCTCTTTCAGTCGCTGAAGACCTCTGTTGAGGTTAGTTAGGTGCTCGGATTTGTCTCTGCCCATAACAAGCAAGTCATCTAGGTAGATTACCACATTGAGGTCCTTCATTGGGTTCTCCATTATTCTCTGAAAAAACTGACAGCAGAAGTAATATCAAAACAAAGTCTATTGTACACAAACAGTCCTTTTTGTGTGTTGATTGTAGTGTACTTTTTTAGTCGTCATCGAGAAGAATTTGTTGATAAGCTGTAGCCAAATCGATCTGTGAAAATATTTTACCACCACAAAGTGTGGCTAACACCTCCTTGATGCGTGGTCGTGGATAAGACACAATGTTAATGGCTTGGTTCATTGTTATTTTGTAATCACCACACCAGCGGAGTCCACTATCTCGCTTGGGAACTGGAACCACTGGTGGGGCCCACTCGGTGTGCTTGACAGGAGTGATGATTACTTCTTTCGCAAGGCGCTGCGGTTCTTTTTTGACTTTTTCTTTCATTGCGAAAGACAAAACACGTCAACTTAATAGTACAGAAGTGTAAGGCTTGATTCTTGTGCCGGACGTCTTGTGTGCAGTTTACATATTTTTCTTGGACCTGCATAGGTTTTCTGTGAGTATTTTGGTTTCCACTCACTTTCCAAAAAAGAACATGCATGGTAGTTTAATTGGGCGCTCCAAATTGTCTCAAGGTGTAATTGTGAGAATGAATGGTTGTTTCTCTATGTGTGCCTGTTATTGGCTTGCAATAAATTGGGGTTTGGGTTCCAGCACACCCACGACACTTATGAGGATAAGTGGTTAAATGGATGGATGGATCGACACATCCGGATCACCTCCTGTTTCTCTTCCTTCTTGCCTTCTTCTGAGTACAGTTTGGAGTTCTTTCTGTGATCCGAGTGAACCCTTCCTACCTTCAGTTTTGTCATGGCAACTAGCTTGAAAATTAGCAGTGCCACCTGATTGTAAAAAGTAAAATACTCTTGCAAACGTGCATGTAAATAAACTTGCTCAGCCCCATCAATGTCCATTGCAAAAAGAGAAAAGCAGAAAAGGCTTTTTCATGTTGCCTATAAAGCAAAGCACGCCTCTGCTTTGTGTCAGGGACCATTCCTTCCATCAATGTAAGCAACATAAACAACCGAGACCAGTTGGCCTTTATTCAGGAATTTCACACCCAGCCATACTTGCTCAGACACAAAATTTAGATTTGACCACATTCACACCATTCTTCCCTTAGTTCGAACTCATTATGATAATTTTAAGGCTTTTATTTAATGGTAGTCAGTGGGGTCAAACTTGGTCCACGGGTTGGGAATGCAGCCTTGATTAATGTCTTCTGGTTTGCAATGGAAAATGAGAAGTCATGTAGAAGAACATTTTGTTACAACCCCATGCGGCACAAATTCAGCCTGAGAACCGTTAAAGAAAAAAATCTGTAGACTATGTAAAAAGCGAAAACATTTTTTTCAAATTTTCTAAAATGGTTTAGTACCTTGAGAAACATGTTCTCATTTGACTGTTCATCACCTTATTTCATTTCACCACTTTTCGCCTGTCATATACAATTTGGGCTTGGGACTGGCTCAATAAGACACTGGCTTGTGTCCCCTTGTGGCTACAGAACAAGCAACTCTATGAACTTAATAAAGATGAAGATGCTCAGGAAATGTCTCCCACACAACACAAAATGGTCATCGGCACAGCAGCATTCAAGCAAAACAGGTTTGTAATCATATACATAATTAGCATCAGAATTTAGGTTGTTATTGTGCCACAGTAAATAATTCACAAGGCAAGGCAATTTTCTTTATCTAGCACTTTTCATACAAAGGGCAACTCATTGTACTTCACACAAAAGCATAAAACATGAAAAGATTCACAAACACAGCTGAAAATATTTGCAGAGCTGAGAGTACAAGAGTATTTACTGTTATTACAATTAATTAAAGAATATCCTATCAATACCTATCAATCAACAACATTTAAGCGCAATTGCAGCCAAGAATTCAAAGGCATCAAAGTCCAGAAATATAGCTTAAATTTCTTTAATTACTAAAACAGTAGATTGAATTGACCTGACTCAACGTCTGGGAAGGGGATTGTTTTTAATCTGAATTTGTTTGGCATGGGTTTTTGCAGGATGCCGTTTCCTCGGGCAACCTAACCATTTTACATCCAGAATAAAGATCCACCGTGATTGGACCGACCCAGAGCTTCTGCATTAAAGGCAGCAGCAGTGAAATTGGATTTCGAGTAAATCTCTCGAACCATGGAATAAGGTTCCTGCTACTTTTTTTATTTTAACTACATCCTCAATCTGAGTTAATTGCAGCCATAGAGAAGCAGCCAATCAGCTGCTGTTCCTCTCCCATTCGATACCCATCAGCTTAGTCCCTTCGCCCTCCCGTCAACAGTTTGAGACTGTTGTTGTCAGTGACAGACCCTGTGCTGTTTGGAAAGATGATATCATCTGAAGAACTTGTCTCCCCTCCCATTCCGGTTCTAGGTGAGCCGTGGTCCACCCTTTCCTTTCGGCTGACATTACCCAAACTAAGCGTATTTGTCCCCATCAATAGACCCATGAGCAGCCTTTTGTTTGGATCCCAACTTTTCATTCGTGTCCTTTTTCAGAGCAGACAAAAGAGGTAAAGACACAGGCCTGAACCCCTTGCGCAGACAGACTGTGGTAAAGCGACTATAAAGAGATGTAAGGTTTGAATGGATCTGCGCAATCCCAGTGCTCACAAGCTTTTACTGTAATAAAATTAAGCAAAGGAGAGCGACCAATTGATAAATTGTACATTTTTGTGACAGAAATATGTTTGTCAATTTGTCGAAGGCAGACCTGGAGTTGTTCCGTGGGTAGTGCTGTGGAAGCTAGCAATAACCCACTTTTGCTGAAAGTTCATGACTTGAGGATCACCCTAATTACCACCAGATTGAAAGCTAGATTCATAGCAGTGACCCAGAGAAGCTTCAATGACATTATTTCACACACATTTGTATCTCAGTGTATCTACTCTTATGAATACATATCTCTTACTAAGTCTTCTATTGTTATATTGTTAGTTCATTCAGGAACACGGTGAAAACAAAAACAAAATTATTCCCTCGTATTTACAATCAGTAATTACAATAATCTATTTGAGTCCAACATGAAATAAATCAACACAATATTACATCACAACACCCAGAACAGTTGTAGAGAACACACAGAGATAAACGACCAATAATACCCAAATCTACACTGTCAAGAACCAATCCACGCACCTTGCACACAACACAAATAGTTTAATAATCAACTCGACACTATCAGCGACTATACCGGAAGTAAGTGTTCAAAAAACATTTTCAAAAGTCATAATTTTGCCAGGCGGCCTGGTAGTGGAGTGGAGAGTAGGCCTACTTCACAGTGCAGAGGTTGAGTGTTAAAATCCCACTCAGAGATGCCCATGTGGAGTTTGCATGTTCCTCTCAAACCTACGTGGGTTTCCTGCTGGTAGTCCGGTTTCCTCCCACATTCTAAAAAACTTGCATGGCAGGTTGATTGAACTCTCAAAATTATCCCTCAGTGTTAGTGTGTGAGTGGATGGTTGTGGCTGGCAACCAATTCCACACACACACACACACACGCACACACACACACACACACACACACACACACACACACACACACACACACACACACACACACACACACACACACACACACACACACACACACACACACACATATTTTGAACCCTCTGATAAAGTACTGTCATCCATACATACCCTGAAAAGAGAGTATTAAAGTGTGCTCAGTACCCCAAAAGTGGAAAAGTGCTTCTACAGGTGAAATCACATTTAACATGCTTTAATTTATATTTGAACACTGATGTAATGTATACAGTAGGTGTAATGTCTAGAGCAGGGGACCTCACACTTTTTCAGCATAATTATTTTCAAATGTTTTAAGGATTCTTTGTATGTACAATGTATGTTGATGTACCTTGCATAACTGAATAACCCAATATTGCACAACACACATAATAACTACATATACATAATAAATAACTATTAACATTTTTTGTAATTACCTGAGTTTACTTTGATGACTTGCACTGAATTGAATCAGCCAGGGATGCATAGTCCGGACAGTAGCTGCTGTCAGCCAGCCTCAAGCACATTTCCAAATGTTCATCATTCATAGTGGAACGGTATTTGGACTTAATGATCTTCATGTAGGAAAAGGCTGACTCACATAAATAAGTGGAGCCGAATAATGCAGTCAAGGAGGTAGCACATTTCCTCAAGTTTGGGTACTTTTCCTGTGTGAGTAAGTTACAGAACTGTCCAAGTCTATGAACAAGGAGTCAGCTACTTCAACGAATGCTTCTTTTACCATCTCTCCGTCTTGGAAGGGCTTATTGTTTTTAACGATGGCGTGACTCACCCGGAAAGATGCTTCGGTGACGACTTTCGCTTTTGAAGTATGTTGAGTGAAAAATGACTGCTGTCCGGACAACTGGGATTTTAGTTCGTCCACCGTTCTCTTTCTCAGCTGGCTTTTCAACGTGAAGTCAATGTCGGATTTTTCATCAACAGTCCGAAAATGGTGCTGCACATTTTCCCATTCCGTATGAAAGTAATATGTTTTGCCCCCTTACTTGGTCCCGCTTTCTCACTCATTTTGATCACCATATGTTTTAGCAAGAGCTTAAAATCTGAGGTAATTCGCTGACTAGCTTGTAAATTTTGCTGCGTTTAGCGCCGTTGTTTACGCATGCACGGCGACCTAAAGGTAAAAATTCAGTTGTCATCTGAATGGTTGCCCTGTATGTCAATCAAGTGACGGGACGTTTGATAGGCTGACAAATGTTTTTTTTTACTGTCACGCTACGATCGACCAGTACTACCTCCGCGATCGACCAGTAGATCGCAATCGACGTAATGAGCACCCCTGGTCTAGAGTCTCTTTCTTGTGATTAAAACAATGCTTTTAATTTTCTGGGTTGGGAGTTGTAATAAACATTTCATATGCAAGAAGATTTGATCAATAGGCTGGATGAGTTGGACATTTTGCCCGTGCTCTGTACTTGAGAACATGTATTTCAGGTGTTTGTAGTTTTGTCATTTGCATATGCAGCGAGCCTCCAGGGACTCTCCAGACAATGGATACTTGTGTTAGAGCCTCGTGTGAGTCATGGAAGAAACATAAAACAGGACTTAGAGTTTCTCTCTCCAGTTAGACAAATTGCATCTGACAGTGAAATATCTCCATGTCCTCAAACCGATTCCTTCAGTTTATGCCTTAGTTGGTGGCACAAATTACACCCTCTTTGAACTATCAGCTCTATTAATGTAACTGTGACTTTATAAACGTGTTGGAACGTTCTGAACCCACTGACATTTTAATCTACAAAGTGAGAAAGCCTGACATACTGTCGCGTTTTTGCGAGGTGGTGATGGCGGGTTCGGATCCCAAAAAGCAGGCAGGAGGGAGCAGGAGGTTGTTTGACAAATTGTATTAAAATAAAGGTCAGCAGTAACAAAATGTAAAACATCAAAATGATCTGAATGGAAAAAATACAAAGTAGCAAAAGAAAACCAAGTGTAAAAGTCCGCCAAGGTTAAACAAACACGTACACAATGCATGCTGCAACCAAGCAGCAAACAAACAATGAATCGGCACCGGATGATCGTGCCAGGTGTCTTTTTAAGTGTCATTGATTATAACGACCAGCACCTGCGAGGCTGCCGGCAGGGCTGACGTCGCTACCCGCTGGTCGCCAATTTGATCGGGACGACCAGCACCTGTGCAGGTGCAGGCGGGGCCGACAGCGCCCCCCGTTGGTCGCCAACCAGATCATGACAGTACCCCCCCCTTCAAGGGGCTGCTTCCAGAAGTCCCAACAGTCTCCCAAAAGGTCCACTCGCCAGGGAACGGTCGGTGGAGAGGGCAACCTCGGCCTCTCCCGCATACGACGGGCGGCGGCCTGATGGGAACGGGACTCGGCCTGGGGTGGACGAAGACGCGGCACGGATCGTCGTGGGCGTGAGTGCGATCCCTCTCGCACGTTCACGCGACGGCGCATGGCTCTGCGTAGACGTCGACTGCCAGGCGCAGAATGGCACCCCGTACGGCCGTATGGGACCAGGTCTCGGCCGGACGCCGACGTGGGCGTGAACTGCCCGGCTCCGGGGGAACGAGACGGGTCCAGAGCCGCTCCGGGATCCAGCGGTGAGTGGGGTCTCGGACTGACATTGACGCGGACGTTGCACGGCTCGTCGTGGATGAGACTCAATCCGTCTTGCACGACGACAGCGTGGCTGGACGTGGGCGTGCAATGCCAGTCACCCAGGGTCACCCTGGACGGCCACCTGGAAGGAGGTCTCGGCCGGACGTTTACGTGGACGTTGCGGCTCGTCGAGTGACGCAATTCAAACTCGACGAGGCTTGCGCTAACGTGGACGTAGCATTGCCAGGCACAGGGTGGAAATGAGACGGGTCCGATGTACCTGCGGGATCCGATGGTTGGCCGATTCATTCTGTCGCGTTTTTGCGAGGTGGTGATGGCGGGTTCGGATCCCAAAAAGCAGGCAGGAGGGAGCAGGAGGTTGTTTGACAAATTGTATTAAAATAAAGGTCAGCAGTAACAAAATGTAAAACATCAAAATGATCTGAATGGAAAAAATACAAAGTAGCAAAAGAAAACCAAGTGTAAAAGTCCGCCAAGGTTAAACAAACACGTACACAATGCATGCTGCAACCAAGCAGCAAACAAACAATGAATCGGCACCGGATGATCGTGCCAGGTGTCTTTTTAAGTGTCATTGATTATAACGACCAGCACCTGCGAGGCTGCCGGCAGGGCTGACGTCGCTACCCGCTGGTCGCCAATTTGATCGGGACGACCAGCACCTGTGCAGGTGCAGGCGGGGCCGACAGCGCCCCCCGTTGGTCGCCAACCAGATCATGACACATACAAAGAGTGCTGGATCTGTCTCCACCTGTTTGATGCTAAATATGATATGGCTTCAGCTACGAGACAACGGGTGGGATCTGCCATAGTATTCTATAGGGGCTGCTCGGTAAAGCTTAAAATAGAAGGGATAAGCTCAAATTCACCACAGGAGTCGAGGACATAATATTACAAAAAAAAAATGATGTGTTTTCCACAGAGAAATAGAGCATGTAAAATGACAAGATAAAATTACAAGTTACAACTATGACAAGGTTTTATATAATTTAATGAAAGCCATATCCTCTCCTGAAAAAAATATATATATTGGAATGAGAATGAACACACTCAGCAACAAATAAATGATTACATTTCTTCTTTTGGCATTTCCTTTACACACATTGAATGACAAGTACTGAGCAAGTTTATTATTTTATAAGAGTTGCATATCAAACAGCATCTTCATCTATTTTATCCATTTTATTCATCTAATTTATATTTCTATCATCGCTCAAAATACAAATTCAGCAATAAAAGTGTATATGAAGTTTAATGTATGGACCAGATGTGTAACTTTTAAAATCTTGTTGTCAGTTCTATCATCAAGGTGGTCACGTCACAAAATCAAATAAATTAGTGGCAGTAAAAAAAATATTCCCTGACATCATCTGAAGTGTTGGCTGTCCCATTAGGTCTGGTTGGGATTGCTCTCTTCAGTTTACTTTTGAAGGAGGTCAGTTCGGGTCATTTCACCCAGAAGGTCCAAGTTCCTACATTCCATTGAATGTGAGGAATTGCACAACCAAGCTTTTCTTTCTGTTCAGGAAATTCAAAGCTTGTTTGTGTTTGACTCCAGGAAGCTGGAGTATCCACAGAAAACACACTAAATCATGTAAGGAAGATGCAAGTTCCACATTGGAAGGATGGAACTGTAATTTGAACCCAAACGTAAGACTTCGAGACAGACGTGAGGAACGTGATCCAGTCAAGCAACCCACACCTGAGGTCAAATGGTCTCATTTTCAGCTGATTGTCTTTAAATAAATCTTTCTTTGTCTGTGAAAGAACTTCGCTCCAATGATACACTGACCAAGGTCAAAGGTCATATCAGTACACATTTCTGTCTTCTGGTTGGCAATTTCAAGCAGTTTTATTCACAGACCACAGGAGGTATGTCAGAAAGCATAATCGGCCTTAAAAGCCGATCAATGGAGTCACAGTCAAAAACTGGCCTTAAAGAGATTCAGAGACATACCTCTGTGCACTTTCATGCAATTTAACTGCAGCATTTGGACTGTCAAGGGGAACCAGGATCCAACTGTAACAACATGCAAGGTGAGAGGAGCAAAGATTTAGATTCAGAGGTCAGAGACCAGGACACATAAACAAGGTCTTGACGTTATGTTGAGGAAATTTACAGGTCACTTGAAAAATGGCTGCGACCATGTGTGGTCCTGTAAAATACATAGCCCTACCTCATAGACACTGTCCGAAGGTTTCTTTATTTTAGTTATAAGATGAACAAAGAGGAGAAAATATGTCATGGTGATTTCAGGTGCCGTATATTGTATCCCCATTCACACATGAATGTCAGTCAGGTCGTAAGCCTTTTCAACAATTGATGGAATTTGAAGGCGCTGCCTTTTGTGCTGAGAACAAAGTTGTTGTCGAGTTTGTCAAAAGGACATTATCAACTTGCACGGCTCTCCAGTTACCTGCAAAAAAAAAAACCTATAAGCCTTATTAATTTGCGATTTGAACCATCCTTCTTGTTTTTCTTCCACACAGACCACATCTATCCCACTGCACATATGCAAACCCTATGCTATAAACATCTCATGCAAGAACATACAAATCATCCGAATTAGTAAGTGTTTCAATCACTTCATGTTAAAAAGTAAATCACTTTGTGGCCTTTTCTCTAGGATTTGTTGTAGGTGGTTGTGTCATCAGGGATTCGGCATCAGCCATGAGAGAAGCGACATTCCGACAATGTTTAGCTCAAGTTAAAATTAGCATTTGTTACTCTGTTTATTAATATATGTGATTATTTGTAAAGAAAGGACACAAAAAGAACAGTGTAGTTTCTAGTTTTGCTGTTGCGACCCCTTGAAGGGAAAAGCCGAAAGGAAAAGAAGAAGTGAAGTACTTTCCAGTCGGGTATTAGATTACTGCTACC
Source organism: Hippocampus bargibanti (assembly GCF_051943395.1). Taxonomy (NCBI): domain Eukaryota; kingdom Metazoa; phylum Chordata; class Actinopteri; order Syngnathiformes; family Syngnathidae; genus Hippocampus; species Hippocampus bargibanti. Next base: position 27,994,822 of record NC_142737.1, read on the forward strand.
TTGGGGATTGAATTATCCAGACTTCTGCTGACACCATTCGGAACCTCAGCCGATGAGTGTGACACTGTGTGTGGCACTATACCAGGCATGGGTAAACTACGGCCCGCGGGCCACATACGGCCCGTTAGGCTTTTTAATCCGGCCCGCCGAACCTGCCCAAATTATAGTAAAAACAGTGTCTGAAACTCATGACAAAAAGTTAGCAGAGAACAGGGCAGATAACTGAAAAGTTGCCTGCCCCATTCTTCACAACTTGAAGCACAATGAGACAACTAATCACATTAAAAAACATTGTCACAAAGTATTTTTTTTAAATCAACAATGTACCTACTACAAATGGTACCTTGCTTAATTTACGGAAATGTGCATGGCTAGATTTTGCTGCAGTAGTCGGTTGGCAGCAATACGTCTGTGTAAGCTCTCAGTCGTACAGGAGTGGTCCATCGATGAGAAGGTTTCTTCAGCCGTCATCTGTACAAAAGTGAAGGTTTCGGACGTTTCGCCTCCTATCCAAGAGGCTTCGTCAGCGAACTAAAGTCTGACTGGTCGTATCGGCCCCATTTATATATCCCTAATGTCCAGACATGGTGGCGCCGGACACAGCTATGATAGGTCCCTACTCTCAGGTTGGGGGGGGGCAGAGGACCCCTCCCTGTGGCCCCACTGATTGTTCCTACATTCCTGACTAACGACTGGCCTATTACCTCCACTCCCACCGGTATCACCTCATCAGCATAACGACCCTCATCAGCATTACGAAAGTTGCCTAACCTGTTTTGCCTAAGCAGGCTATTGTATGAACGATCCAAATCGAACCTCACCCCACCAGACCGGTTTAATGAAGGATTTTGTTATTTTATAAGAATCGCTTCTTTTGCCCCCCTTTCAAACCATCTATGTTCTTTCGCTGAGATTTTAACCTCATTGTCGTCAAATGAGTGGTTGCTAGCTTTTAGGTGCAAATGTACTGCCGATTGAGGTCCACTTATATTATCCCTGCGATGTTGATAAAGTCTTTTTTTGAGAATTTGTTGAGTCTCCCCAATGTACTGCTCTTTACAATTTTCATTCTTACAATGTATGGAATAAACTACATTACTTTGTTTTTGATTTGGTAGCCTATCTTTTGGATGCACTAATTTTTGCCTTAACGTGTTTATCGGTTTGAAATAAGTAGGAATTTTATGTTGCCAAAGGACTCTTTGTAATTTTTCAGAAACTTCTGCAATGTACGGTACTGCTACTCCTCTCCTTTTTGTATCTTGAGAATTATTGGTTTCATCCCCTATTCTTTCTTTCTGACATTTGTTGAATGACCACTGAGGGTACCCACAGTTAGTGAGTGCTCTCCTGATATGTTTTGACTCCTTTTCTCTACCTTCAGTGCAAGTTGGTATTAGTTTAGCCCTATGCTGGAGGGTTCTGATAACTCCTAGTTTATGTTGTAAAGGGTGGTTAGAGTCAAAAAGTAAGTATCGGTCAGTGTGCGTAGCCTTCCTAAAGACTTCTGTTTTTAGCGCTCTGTCCTCTTTTATAATTACTTTACAATCCAATTAATAATTAAGAAACAAGAAATTCAATCCTTCACAGATCACCTCAAATCTGTAGACCTCAACATTAAATTTACTCGTGAGGACATTCAAGAGAAGCAACTAGCCTTCTTGGATTGTAAAGTAATGGGGGTGGGGATGAAACCAATAATTCTCAAGATACAAAAAGGAGAGGAGTAGCAGTACCGTACATTGCAGGAGTTTCTGAAAAATTACAAAGAGTCCTTTGGCAACATAAAATTCCTACTTATTTCAAACCGATAAACACGTTAAGGCAAAAATTAGTGCATCCAAAAGATAGGCTACCAAATCAAAAACAAAGTAATGTAGTTTATTCCATACATTGTAAGAATGAAAATTGTAAAGAGCAGTACAGTGGGGAGACTCAACAAATTCTCAAAAAAAGACTTTATCAACATCGCAGGGATAATATAAGTGGACCTCAATCGGCAGTACATTTGCACCTAAAAGCTAGCAACCACTCATTTGACGACAATGAGGTTAAAATCTCAGCGAAAGAACATAGATGGTTTGAAAGGGGGGCAAAAGAAGCGATTCTTATAAAATAACAAAATCCTTCATTAAACCGGTCTGGTGGGGTGAGGTTCGATTTGGATCGTTCATACAATAGCCTGCTTAGGCAAAACAGGTTAGGCAACTTTCGTAATGCTGATGAGGGTCGTTATGCTGATGAGGTGATACCGGTGGGAGTGGAGGTAATAGGCCAGTCGTTAGTCAGGAATGTAGGAACAATCAGTGGGGCCACAGGGAGGGGTCCTCTGCCCCCCCAACCTGAGAGTAGGGACCTATCATAGCTGTGTCCGGCGCCACCATGTCTGGACATTAGGGATATATAAATGGGGCCGATACGACCAGTCAGACTTTAGTTCGCTGACGAAGCCTCTTGGATAGGAGGCGAAACGTCCGAAACCTTCACTTTTGTACAGATGACGGCTGAAGAAACCTTCTCATCGATGCAGTCGTCGGTTGTCATTGTGCCACTAAGCCCCTTTCATAAGTCTCACGTACACTTTACAGTCACGGTTTAGTGTAAATTTAAATTTACGTTTTGTAGCGTCACATATGTTGTTAGCTTCTTTTGAATCTTTCTTCTGGGCTGACGTTCTGTGCATCTTATTTTGGAAAATGATATGCAATTGCACGACTTTATAACGCTTGCGAAAGTCCGGAAGAAAGAAGCAGGCTCCTGATTGGCTGCCGTGCAGAGTATGCAAATTTCAACTGCAGGTAGTCTATGTTTGTGTGCTTGGCGACGGTACACGTGTATTGTTTGCGCGTGAAGGCGAGGGCGTCAGTGAGGAGTTTGTTGAGCGCGCGGTCAGGACAAACCATCTATGATTTGGCAGAATTTAACACAGGTAGGTATTATTGAGCTTGAATATTTAGTTGTGGAATAATATGTTTTGAATGTTGAAAGTGATTCCGTTTTTAAATAAATTTTGATTTCTTTAACTTTGCCCTTTCAATGAAAACTTGTTAAAAACAGACGCAATCTTGATGAATCACAGTGCATATGTTATCAGAATCAGAATCAGAATCAGAATCATCTTTATTGCCAAGTATGTAGGACACACAAGGAATTTGTTTCCGGTAGAACACGCTGCACTAGTATCGTTGTCAAAAAAAAACTGCTAAGTGGCACTATACAGTTCCATTTTGGCTACTGTTGAAAGAGTTCAAAGAGTTAATGGCTTGGGGGAAGAAGCTGTTTAAATGTCTGCTGGATTTGGTGCGCATGGATCGGTAGCGCCTGCCTGAGGGGAGTAGCTGGAAAAGGTGGTGGGCAGGGTGCGGAGGGTCCAGTAGGATTTTCCGCGCCCTAGTTTGGATTCTTGCAGTGTGCAAGTCCTCGAGAGTGGGTAGGGCGGTGCCAATGATTTTTTCCGCCGTCCTGACTGTCCGTTGAAGTCGGATTTTGTCCATTTTTGTGGCGGCCCCGAACCAAACGCTGATGGAAGAACACAGGATGGATTCGATGACAGCCGTGTAGAAATGTTGCAGCACCTCCTGTGGCAGGCCATGCTTCTTTAGCAGCCTCAGGAAGTACATTCTCTGTTGGGCCTTTTTTCAGGATAGAGTTGGTGTTGACCTCCCACTTCATGTCCTGGGAGACTGTGATTCCCAGGAACTTGAAGGTCTCAACGGTTGACACCAGGCAGTTGGATAGTGTGAGGGGTAGCTGTGGTGATGGATGTTTCCTGAAGTCCACCATCATCTCAACTGTCTTGAGCGTGTTCAGCTCCAGGTTGTGACGGCTGCACCAGAGCTCCAGCTGCTCCACTTGTTGTCGGTACGCAGACTCGTCGCCGTCTTTGATGAGACCGATGACCGTGGTGTCGTCTGCGAACTTTATGAATTTGACAGCTGGGTGCGTTGAGGTGCAGTCGTTCGTGTAGAGAGAGAAGAGCAATGGAGAGAGGACGCATCCCTGCGGGGCTCCAGTGCTCGTGGTTCGTGTTGTGGATGATATATTTCCCAGTCTGACCTGTTGTGTCCGTCCTGTCAGGAAGCTGAGGGTCCACTGGCAGATCGTGAGGGACACACCAAGCTGGAGAAGTTTGGGGATGAGGAGTTCTGGGATGATGGTATTGAACGCAGAGCTGTAGTCCACAAACAGGATCCTTGCGTAGGTTCCTGTGTTGTCAAGGTGGTCGAGGATGTGGTGCAGTCCGATGTTGACTGCATCCTCCACAGACCTTATTTTAATCTATTTCCATTTCCTCCTCCAAGTATCTGTGAAATAGTATTTAAACGCCATATTCCTTGAGACAAATGTATTAACTGATCAGGGATATTTTTCACATTTGAAAGACAGTTAATAAATTGGGTTCTTACTGTGCTATGAGGTTTGTACACACTACATTTAAAGGACAACCGGCACCATTTTTTTGTGTTTCCCACTGACATCAGAAAAACGTTTTATAGCATCTAAAATACCCAAAACAGGCAGGCTGGTATTTTTAGTTAAATGAAAAACACCAATAAAAATGACTTCAAAATGAATCCAGAAATGGCCAGTTTCATAAGGTCCCACCCCCTTGTTCGTGACGTCACGCCAATACGTCTTGCCTTGCTCGAGAATCAAAACAATGGCTTCAGATTCGGAGAAGATGTTTTCTTGTTACTCATCCAGGTATGAATATGATTCAAATAGTTCTGAAGAGGAAAGCATAAATGTTTGCAATTGATTCAACGAGTCCTCCCATATCAATTCGAGCCGCCAATGACAGCAATGTAGCACCCAGAAAATGCAGAAGATTGCGCCCAAGCTCCGGGCTGCTGATTTGTCAGCTGGGAATTTTTGTCAGCGAATATCAAATAGTTGTCTTGGTGCAACACACAACGATTCACCATAGCGTTTATTTATGTGTTTTCCTTCTAATTTCGCCATCAACACGAATCAACACGAAGTTTTCAGACCAAACAAAGTACCCAAAATGCATTGTGTGTCGCTTTCTCGGTCAGGGGTGGTCCAAACGTGACGTCACATGGGGGACTTCGTGAATATTCAGCGCAAGTCTTAGAACGTGAACTCTAGCTATATGCTGTGGAATCTTTGTAAAATACGCTCAGTGAAAGTCATTTGAAGTGATTTTATAAATTATGGACATAACTTGTCCGGAGGCGTCGGTTGTCCTTTAATGCTTTAGGTTTAGTATTTCCGGCCCAAACACTCCCTCCAAATGCTCCTGGCCCGGCCCCCCTGTCAAATTTTAGAACCCAATGCGGCCCGCGAGTAAAAAAGTTTGCCCCCCCCTGCACTATACCATGTAGTGAAGATGATCAGTTGAGGTACGTTCTTTGCAGGTTTTGCTGCCGGCGGCGCAACTGATTAAAAAAAAGAACATTCAATATATCTCCACTCTTTCTCTTGGTGAAAGCCTAATGGACTCCTTCCATCCACATTTAATTGAACATGGTGACTGGCTGATTGCTGCGTCTGCTTTCACTTGCATTCTCATTCTCGGTATTCACCTCATCATACATCCCTTCCCTTTGCATTTTTCTCATTAAAACATCAGAAAGGCAGGGGCTCTAGAAGGAGGATTTGGTCGGGGTCGTCGACCAAGTGACCCCCCTGAGGACGTAACCCATCCCGGCCCCCCTCACTGCTACATAATGGATGAAGGACAGTCAGTGGAAGGGAGGAAGAATACAGGAGACGGGCCCTTATTACCTTGTGATTCATTTTTAATGAGGTAAACAGGTCTTTGCAGGTCACGTGCAAGCTGTCTCTTACACACACATATACACACACGTACACACACTCATGCACACGCGCACACACACACACACACACGCACACACACACACACACACACACACACACACACACACACACACACACACACACACACACACACACACACACACACACACACACACACACACACACACACACTCGGCTGGTGGTGTGTTTTCACCAGCGCCTTATTACTGCCCACTTTCCTCAATGGCTGCAGGGGCTCCATATCTTAATTAGGTCGCACTGTCACTGAGAGATGGCGTTGCACCTTTCATCGTTTGTCCTCCAGGTTTTTTAGATGCTGCAAGAAACTGTTGGGGCAATGAATCAGGGAGGAACGATCAAAATAAACCCATTAGAAACATTTACTTAGTTTTCATCAGCCGATCAATGGAGTCACAGTCAAAAACTGTTAATTTACCACCACAAGTTCATTCTTTGTATTTCTGCAATGGATTTTATCCTGTTTTCTCATAAAGTGGGGCCTTTGCAAGACAATAGAATTCACATCCTTTAGAGTGTAGTTGTACAATTACACAAAAATTCCAATCTTTGATCTCAATGAATGTGGAGATCCAGGACGTTTGTAGTCAACCTTGCAATTCCAGTCAAACTGCATGAATTGTTTTAGTGACATGCAAAGTCTAAGTATCAGGTATTTTTGATCCTTATACGTTCTTGGTTAACACAAAACAGTGTTCAAAAACCGTCCTCTTCAAAGACTAACAATGCTTAAAAAAAGTTATCTTGCAAATGTACCTCATATGTTACATACTTCTTTTAAACAATCTACTGGAGAGTTGCATTAATTTACATGAAAAATAGGTAATGCTTTGGTAATGTGACTGAGTTCCTAAAAGGTTTCTAGAAGACATACCCCTTTTTTAGTGAGCATTGTGGTGGATTTGTGGAATGAACAGACCTGAATAAGGTCCATGTCTTAAAAACAAAACAAGTCAAGTGAAGGATGTTTATCTGTAAAACCAGCTTAATACACTGTTGATCTAAATTGGAAAGAAGTAGAAAAGCTAAATACAGGAGATGCTGGAAAGGCAGCCATTTTTGCGGCACCATCCGTGCGGCGCCATCTTGAAGTCAAAAGTTGTCGCGTGTGCTGCTGTGCCGATGACCATTTTGTGTTTGGGAGCCTTTTCCTGAGCATCTTACTTCATCTTTATTAAGTTTATAGCGTTACTTGTTCTGTGGCCACAAAGGGACACTTGAAAAATAGGAAACTGTTGTGCTTGATTGGAACAAAAATGGGTTCCTTCAAAAAATTCAATGACTGGCATGGTGCACATTCGGGGGCTGTCATGAGGAATCAAATCTGCTGAGGATAGTTGAAAATCTGAATACAGGTATGGGGGTGAAGAACTCCCACAGCAATCTCTACTTAGGCATTCATTGCAAGACTGTCAAGGAGGAAGGGAGGGAAAGTGAGGCAGAGAGAGAGAGAGAGAGAGACAGAGAGAGAGAGAGAGGAAAAACAGAAAGAGAGGGGGAGACAGATTGAGAGAGAGAGAGAGAGAGAGAGAGAGAGAGAGAGAGAGAGAGAGAGAGAGAGAGAGAGAGAGAGAGAGAGAGAGAGAGAGAGAGAGAGGAAGGTGATAAGAGGAACAGATGGTGTGATGCAGGCACTCAACACTGACACTCTTTTAAAACAGGTGCTCTTGTAGACAGCTTTCAAGCCCCCATCTCATCTAAATGATATAATTATAGCCAGAATTCATGAAACATGATACTTGCCCAGAGTATACATACTCCCCTTCTCTCTTGGGGAGGTTTGGTTGAAAATGAATTCAGTGCTCCTTAAGTCATTGAATTATATATTTTTTTAATCACCGAAAAGCTGTGCTTCATATGTGTCATTGTGCTGTATATAAGATTAGAGAGGATCTTTTCTGCCTGACTGGCTACATCAGCTCTCAGCAACAAGATGAGGATCATTTCCCCTGCTGAGAAAAGCTCTCTACTCATCGAGGATGGAGCCTTCATCACACACATGCATGCACGAAGACACACACACGAAGATGCACACACGCACACGCACACACACACACACACGCACACACACACACACACACACACACACACACACACACACGCACGCACGCACACACACACACACCGACGTTCAGTACGGATCATCAGTGACATAGCACCAGCATTTATCTACATGTGCTGCATTTGCCAGTGGAATTATAAAAGGCAGTTGAAAGAACATTTGGTTTTATAGCTTCAAATTGACATGCAACAATGACTATTTTCACACACAATTGAAAAAGACAACAGGAACAACAACCCCTTTCCCACTTCCTGGTCATCCCCATTAAAGCACTTTGCTTTCAAGACCACATGCAGTACATGTTCTTGCTTAATGAGTGTCTTGTCAAGATCAGAAAGTGCATATTATAGCCCTTTATGAACTGTAGAGACAGCAATATGAACAAATGTTGGTCATTTGTTCATCTACACCAGAGGTGTCAAAGTCATTTTTTGCCGCGGGCCACATTGCAGTTATGGTTTCCTCTCGAGGGCCGTTATGAATTTGGGGAACCCATTAGAATGTTTAAATTCCTTCAAATATTACATATAGAGCACACAGCAAATTAATGAATAACTCGTTTTCAAATCTGAAGTCAAGAATAATGACTTTTATTGTGGTTGACATCCGGATTTGGCCCGCGGGCCTTGACTTTGACACCTGTGATCTACACTATGTTTATCCATTAAAGCATTAGAATTTCTTGTTAAGATCCCTTTTTTTACGAGCTATCCTTGAACTTCTTATGGACAGTCTCACCATCACTAGAGGCACAGGACAGTGTGTCCGTCCAATGTTGAAAAAAGGTCAGGCAAACCAACCCAAAATAAGCAAAAAAAACAATTTATGACAAACTAAGAGGTAGGGTGAACATTGAGGGAATCACTCGGCAGGGAAGGCCCAGATTTTGCTCCATAAATATATTAGCTGGCATTTTATATTTGTTCAGTTTTTTTGTGGAAATCGGGAAAAAGTAACCATACTCTTAAAATGTTTGAGAAATGATCTGTCTGCATCAAAATGTATGTGAAGATCTCTCCTCACTTCAATCTCTGAATATATCTCAAGGATTAACATCTCCCTAGTTCAATTAGAAAAGAATAAGTAATGAGCAGTATAAATGCAGTGTCTCTGTCACGTCCAAACAAAGCGAAGACAAGTCTCGATATGTTTAGAAGCGAAAATAGCATACGGAGACAGGCGTACCAATAAAAGGCGTACCGATAAAACATTTAATCTGCATGGTACATAAAACCGCACAGACAAACATCAATTTAAAGCGCTGGTCAAATAAGGACCAGGAAATACAAACGATGCAAAAACAAAAAGCACGAGCACAAAGGTGAGGAAAAAAAAACAATCAAGGGTATATGAAACTAAATTTGACATACCCAATTCACAAATGCACTGAATGGTGAAATGAAATAACAAGAATAGGGATCATAAACACCATGGACCAAGACCTACTACAACAACTAAGACAAGAACAAGACCAAAATACTATAATAATATAATAATAAGACCAACCAAAATACCAAACCTGGGCCACAAGCACTGGGAAGGCAAATAATTCACCAGCAAAAAAATGACAGACTGATGCTCCTTAAATACCCCGGTGAATAATTATAAGATTGGCAGCAGGTGTGTTATAAACTGGGAATCACAAGCCTGCCACGTGCTGCCGAATCTGACCATGACACTCTCATACCGAATTTACTTTCTTTGATAAGTACCCAAGATATGAACACAATGCGTTCCTAGATTTTCACATGCTTAATCGCTAAAAAGTTATTACAGTCTATCTGCAATTTTGATCGATAAGGGTTACTTCAACTTTTTTCCCCACTTCCTGGGGCTATGCCCAGCACCACCGATCCCAAAATTAGACGCTCTAAATGTCCGTACGTGCCTGATGGGTCGGTCTCCTCGCCGATGCTCTGAAATTTTCATTGTCTGTCAATCCGTCCGCCATCCATCCATCAATCCATCCTTCCATCCATTTTTTTGCACGCATTTCCTTAATAGGTTCTACTCTGAAATCTTGCCCGGCTGACTTGAGAGATTTGTCAAGCAGATGTATATCTCAAATTGATGCTCTCAAAAGGGCTACACATTGAGATGCATCTCTGGCTTGATCGCATTAATGTTTGACCTACTACAACTGCATGAATGGTCGGCGACCGTGACGTAGACATTCCGTAAGAGGGAGGCCATGATGCAAAGTCCTCTGCTGCCTGAGTGGCACAAATCTAAGTTCGTGACCAATTCCTCCAGTGCAAAATATCGGAAAATAATGTTGAGTGTTTCCATTGGACATTTAATTATCTCATCATTTTTAATTTACTGTCGTTGTGTTTTTACCTGTGTATCGTGTCACTTACAACATCTTTGATCAATTGAATTGCATGCTATGAAACAAAGTAAAATATATACAGAGAAAATCTGTGCATCGGACAAAGAGAAATATTTGTAGATAGGATGTTGGTCGTTAGTTTGGAATCAAATTAACAGGGCCATTTTTGGTAAGATTGTGGGTGTGGGAGAATAAAAATGTACCTTTTCTTTTTGGGCCAGTAAATCTTTCGATACTTTGTCCCAGGGAAAGGTCTACCCTCTTGAATTGAGCTAATGCTGTCTCATTGCAGTCACTACTATCACATTCTGAAAAACTATGCAAATTATGGGTGTGCATTCACTCTGTGTCACTTTCTATTGGCTCGTCACTACAATTAGGTACTAATGGACCACAGGCACACGCCCCCTATCCCTCTCTCTCTCTCTCTCTCTCTCTCTCTCTCTCTCTCTCTCTCTCTCTCTCTCTCTCTCTCTCTCTCTCTATCTCTCTATCTCTCTCTCTATCTCCCACTCTCTCTCTATATTTCTCTCTCTGCCACTCTCTCTGTGTGTGTGTCTCTCTGTTTCTCTCTCTCTGTCTCTCTTTTACTCTCTCTCACTCTCTCTCTCTCTCTCTCTCTCTCTCTCTCTCTCTGTCTCTCTCTCTCTCTCTCTCTCTCTCTCCTTCCTCTCTCTCTCTCTCTCTCTCTCTCTCTCTCTCTCTCTCTCTCTCTCTCTCTCTCTCTCTCTCTCTCTCTCTCTCTCTCTCTCTCTCTCTCTCTCTCTCTCTCTCTCTCTCTCTCTCTCTCTCTCTCTCTATCTCTCTATTGGTGTCCAGCGATGACAGTCGAATGGCACCGACATTCCTCCCATTCAAAAACAGTACTGGCATATTCATGCTGCCGAAAAGGTGCAACCGCTTAGCACAGTCTCCTCCTTGATGAATGTTGTGGTCAAAAATGCTGAAAAACAATCTGTATCCGTTCCACACGATGCACAACAACACAAAGTGACAAAAGAAAACACAAAACAAGACAAAAACAACCAAAAAAAAGCAAGGCTCATGAGAGCACTTGCTGAGGCTGCCTACTCGGGCGCCATCTTGGACTCCTTTTCTTTTCTTTTTTTTACGAGCTATCCTTGAACTTCTTATGGACAGTCTCACCACGAGAAGCACAGGACAGTGTGTCCGTCCAATGTTGAAAAAAGGTCAGGCAAACCAACCCAAAATAAGCAAAAAAACAATTTATGACAAACTAAGAGGTAGGGTGAACATTGAGGGAATCACTCGGCAGGGATGGCCCAGATTTTGCTCCATAAATATATTAGCTGGCATTGTATATTTGTTCAGTGTTTTTGTGGAAATCGGGAAAAAGTAACCATACTCTTAAAATGTTTGAGAAATGATCTGTCTGCATCAAAATGTATGTGAAGATCTCTCCTCACTTCAATCTCTGAATATATCTCAAGGATTAACATCTCCCTGGTTCAATTAGAAAAGAATAAGTAATGAGCAGTATAAATGCAGTGTCTCTGTCACGTCCAAACAAAGCGAAGACAAGTCTCGATATGTTTAGAAGCGAAAATAGCATACGGAGACAAGCGTACCAATAAAAAGCGTACCGATAAAACATTTAATCTGCATGGTACATAAAACCGCACAGACAAACATCAATTTAAAGCGCTGGTCAAATAAGGACCAGGAAATACAAACGATGCAAAAACAAAAAGCACGAGCACAAAGGTGAGGAAAAAAAAACAATCAAGGGTATATGAAACTAAATTTGACATACCCAATTCACAAATGCACTGAATGGTGAAATGAAATAACAAGAATAGGGATCATAAACAGCATGGACCAAGACCTACTACAACAACTAAGACAAGAACAAGACCAAAATACTATAATAATATAATAATAAGACCAACCAAAATACCAAACCTGGGCCACAAGCACTGGGAAGGCAAATAATTCACCAGCAAAAAAATGACAGACTGATGCTCCTTAAATACCCCGGTGAATAATTATAAGATTGGCAGCAGGTGTGTTATAAACTGGGAATCACAAGCCTGCCACGTGCTGCCGAATCTGACCATGACACTCTCATACCGAATTTACTTTCTTTGATAAGTACCCAAGATATGAACACAATGCGTTCCTAGATTTTCACATGCTTAATCGCTAAAAAGTTATTACAGTCTATCTGCAATTTTGATCGATAAGGGTTACTTCAACTTTTTTCCCCACTTCCTGGGGCTATGCCCAGCACCACCGATCCCAAAATTAGACGCTCTAAATGTCCGTACGTGCCTGATGGGTCGGTCTCCTCGCCGATGCTCTGAAATTTTCATTGTCTGTCAATCCGTCCGCCATCCATCCATCCATCAATCCATCCTTCCATCCATTTTTTTGCACGCATTTCCTTAATAG
>NC_142737.1:28009947-28054947 GCF_051943395.1 Hippocampus bargibanti
TGAAGCTTAATATTAAAACACTACTCTCAACGTTTGTCAGATTTTTTTATTTATTTATTTATTTACATAAATTATTCAGCTTTATGAGTAAGTAATTTGTCTCATGTGCAATGGTGTAGTTGGGAGACTGTTTGGTTGTAATTATACCAAAATAGGAAGCGAGTGTTTATTCTGTCGATGGCCAGCTAATTGGCTGCTTGTTTGGACTATCGGATAGCCATGACTGATGCCAGAGGCCATGGAAGAATGTTGAATGAAATCTGTTGCAAAATAAGCCTTCAATTATTCCAATTTGATGTAGTGGCAAATCATGATACAATCCGCAAATATTTAGGTGCTAACATTTTATTGATTAACTTGTTCCTTTTGTCACATCGTCAAAACCAAGCGTGATGTCTTCGAAATCATACGAACAAGCTCCAGTGTTATTGGAGCACATTAACTGATGTCAAGCTGTTGTTGGAGAAATATTAGAGAGTGCCGCTGTAGGTGTGGGGTTTGCACGCGTGTGAGTGTGGGTGTGTGCCCAAGTGGGTTGTCTAGAACACGTCCAAATGTGTACTTTATGGTTATGGCAGCAGACAGTGGGCTTGTGTAACCCAGGAAACAGACAGCTGCTTTACATTAGATGCTGTCGGTTGGTTCCACTCTCAGATCTCCAGCATAGGCACTATTGGACTGTAAACTGCCAACTACACAACGCACACACACGCACGCACACACAAAATCACTAACTGTTCTTTCAGTGTTCCCTCACTCCAATTTCAGCATCAGCATCTGCATCATTTCTTAGTTACATCAGTACCATGCAAAGAAAGCTAATTTTAATTTGTGAACCAACTTTTGGGGTGTACCCGGAGATACCAGGCTGATTGTGTGCATCAAGTTTTGATCCACTGTAGTCAGACCGACTCGTAAATTGATTCTGAATGCTAATGTAGGTGCAAATAATGATTATGTGCTGTAGCTAACAAAGACTGAAGTTTGAAGCCAACCTATATTTGCAAACAAACTTGATCTCACTCTCTCTCTCTCTCTCTCTCTCTCTCTGTCTCTCTCTCTCTCTGTCTCTCTCTCTCTCTCTCTCTCTCACCTTCCCTCTCTCTCTCTCTCTCTCTCTCTCTCTCTCTCTCTCTCTCTCTCTCTCTCTCTCTCTCTCTCTCTATCTCTCTATCTCTCTCTCTATCTCCCACTCTCTCTCTATATTTCTCTCTCTGCCACTCTCTCTGTGTGTGTGTCTCTCTGTTTCTCTCTCTCTGTCTCTCTTTTACTCTCTCTCACTCTCTCTCTCTCTCTCTCTCTCTCTCTCTCTGTCTCTCTCTCTCTCTGTCTCTCTCTCTCTCTCTCTCTCACCTTCCCTCTCTCTCTCTCTCTCTCTCTCTCTCTCTCTCTCTCTCTCTCTCTCTGTCTCTCTCTCTCTCTCTATCTATCTCTCTATCTCTCTCTCTATCTCCCACTCTCTCTCTATATTTCTCTCTCTGCCACTCTCTCTGTGTGTGTGTCTCTCTGTTTCTCTCTCTCTGTCTCTCTTTTACTCTCTCTCTCTCTCTCTGTCTCTCTCTCTCTCTCTCTCTCTCACCTTCCCTCTCTCTCTCTCTCTCTCTCTCTCTCTCTCTCTCTCTCTCTCTCTCTCTCTCTCTCTCTCTCTCTCTCTCTCTCTCTCTCTCTCTCTCTCTCTCTCTCTCTCTCTTCTCGTCTCTCTCTTCCCCCCACACACACACTCCCCCAGCCTTCAGGCATCCCGTTTCAGCTCTCCTGCTTTCAGTCACAATGCTGTGAAGAGGTTGAATGGGTGGGGGGCGTTAAAGAGAGCAGTAAGTGGGAGTGGAGTCGGACTGCACAGGGTCCACTCTTTAAGCGAAAGGGAATTCTCTCCTTCATTTGCTCTCTTTCTTTCTCTCTCTCTTGCTCATTGAGACACACTTTCTAGCTTTCTAACCTGCTATCTCTCTCTCTCTGCCTTCACTGGCTGCATGACATCAGCCGGCTCTACTGGTCCAGTAAACACTCAAAGAGAGGAGAGAGAAGCAAGATGATGACAAAGCTGTCAGTGCTCTGAGAGGTGCAGACCGCTAATAACAGGCTTGGTTGATAAGCTGTACGCTACTGCTTGGGCAAAGATTTACAAATCAGTGAAGAGTGGGTGTTGTGCAGTGGGTAAGTTATCTTCTTTACCTCTAGAAACAAGAAGCCAAATTGGTAGATGTATTCACAAAGTTGATATATTTCATTGCTTTGTACCGCAGAGCCTGTTTGTCATTCATCCATCCATCCATCCATCCATCCATCCATCCATCCATCCATCCATCCATCCATCCATTCATTCATTCATTCATTCATTCATTCATTCATTCATTCATTCATTCGTTCGTTCGTTCGTTCATTCATTCATTCATTCGTTCATTCATTCATTCGTTTGTTCATTCATTCATCCATTCATTCATTCATTCGTTCATTCATTCATTCATTCATTCATTCGTGCATTCATTCATTCATTCATTCATATGCAGGTTAATATTAAAACACTACTCTCAATTTTTGTCCGATGTTTTATTCATTCATTCATTCATTCATTCATTCATTCATTCATTCATATGAAGCTTAATATTAAAACACTACTCTCAACGTTTGTCAGATTTTTTTATTTATTTATTTATTTACATAAATTATTCAGCTTTATGAGTAAGTAATTTGTCTCATGTGCAATGGTGTAGTTGGGAGACTGTTTGGTTGTAATTATACCAAAATAGGAAGCGAGTGTTTATTCTGTCGATGGCCAGCTAATTGGCTGCTTGTTTGGACTATCGGATAGCCATGACTGATGCCAGAGGCCATGGAAGAATGTTGAATGAAATCTGTTGCAAAATAAGCCTTCAATTATTCCAATTTGATGTAGTGGCAAATCATGATACAATCCGCAAATACTTAGGTGCTGACATTTTATTGATTAACTTGTTCCTTTTGTCACATCGTCAAAACCAAAATCAAGCGTGATGTCTTCGAAATCATACGAACAAGCTCCAGTGTTATTGGAGCACATTAACTGATGTCAAGCTGTTGTTGGAGAAATATTAGAGAGTGCCGCTGTAGGTGTGGGGTTTGCACGCGTGTGAGTGTGGGTGTGTGCCCAAGTGGGTTGTCTAGAACACGTCCAAATGTGTACTTTATGGTTATGGCAGCAGACAGTGGGCTTGTGTAACCCAGGAAACAGACAGCTGCTTTACATTAGATGCTGTCGGTTGGTTCCACTCTCAGATCTCCAGCATAGGCACTATAGGACTGTAAACTGCCAACTACACCACGCACACACACACACGCACACACAAAATCACTAACTGTTCTTTCAGTGTTCCCTCACTCCAATTTCAGCATCAGCATCTGCATCATTTCTTAGTTACATCAGTACCATGCAAAGAAAGCTAATTTTAATTTGTGAACCAACTTTTGGGGTGTACCCGGAGATACCAGGCTGATTGTGTGCATCAAGTTTTGATCCACTGTAGTCAGACCGACTCGTAAATTGATTCTGAATGCTAATGTGGGTGCAAATAATGATTATGTGCTGTAGCTAACAAAGACTGAAGTTTGAAGCCAACCTATATTTGCAAACAAACTTGACATTTGACATTGTGAGGCAATATCCTCTTGTGAATATACTATACAATGTTGTGGTTTATGTTTTATTCGTCAGCAAACATTTTCTGTGTGTTTTCTCAAACCACCTGAAAATTACACTTTTCATAGTACGTATGTTTAATCGTATTGTACGTACGTGGAATCCAATATGGCGGATGTAAAGTACGATGATCTACTGTTCCAGAGCTGATGGCGAAAAATATGAAAATAAAGGCACGAGACTTTAAAGTGTGAGCTTCCTAATTCACTTGTAATAAGAAGAGGGGTGGGAGTAGTGATGGAAGAGACCCACAGGATAGCAGAGATTTGTGTATCATTAGCTCCAAATCAAAGTCCAATTGAAGCTTTTGTACAAGACATCTTTACAACTTTATTTTTAAGCAGCACTATCGTGGGACAGTGCTTGTAGGGATAAATTCAGTTCAGCATATGCGCTACCCATTCATAGGTGGTATGGTTGTTGGCTACACATATAAGTAGCCACTGTCAGACACTGACACTCAGCATAAACTTGAGTGGGAAATCTGCCTTTGTTTGTACAGCTGTTAGCTCCCTATGCTCCATACCCGACAAAGCTCTATGAGAGGGCGGTTTTAACCCCACTTAGCTCCTTGACTGGTGAGGGAGCACAAACAGTAATTGTAGATATTCATGATCACTCTTTTCTCTCTCTCCTCTCTCTCTCTCTCTCTCTCTCTCTCTCTCTCTCTGTCTCTCTCTTCCCCCCACACACACACTCCCCCAGCCTTCAGGCATCCCGTTTCAGCTCTCCTGCTTTCAGTCACAATGCTGTGAAGAGGTTGAATGGGTGGGGGGCGTTAAAGAGAGCAGTAAGTGGGAGTGGAGTCGGACTGCACAGGGTCCACTCTTTAAGCGAAAGGGAATTCTCTCCTTCATTTGCTCTCTTTCTTTCTCTCTCTCTTGCTCATTGAGACACACTTTCTAGCTTTCTAACCTGCTATCTCTCTCTCTCTGCCTTCACTGGCTGCATGACATCAGCCGGCTCTACTGGTCCAGTAAACACTCAAAGAGAGGAGAGAGAAGCAAGATGATGACAAAGCTGTCAGTGCTCTGAGAGGTGCAGACCGCTAATAACAGGCTTGGTTGATAAGCTGTACGCTACTGCTTGGGCAAAGATTTACAAATCAGTGAAGAGTGGGTGTTGTGCAGTGGGTAAGTTATCTTCTTTACCTCTAGAAACAAGAAGCCAAATTGGTAGATGTATTCACAAAGTTGATATATTTCATTGCTTTGTACCGCAGAGCCTGTTTGTCATTCATCCATCCATCCATCCATCCATCCATCCATCCATCCATCCATCCATCCATCCATCCATTCATTCATTCATTCATTCATTCATTCATTCATTCATTCATTCATTCATTCGTTCGTTCGTTCATTCATTCATTCATTCGTTCATTCATTCATTCGTTTGTTCATTCATTCATCCATTCATTCATTCATTCGTTCATTCATTCATTCATTCATTCATTCATTCATGCATTCATTCATTCATTCATTCATATGCAGGTTAATATTAAAACACTACTCTCAATTTTTGTCCGATGTTTTATTCATTCATTCATTCATTCATTCATTCATTCATTCATATGAAGCTTAATATTAAAACACTACTCTCAACGTTTGTCAGATTTTTTTATTTATTTATTTATTTACATAAATTATTCAGCTTTATGAGTAAGTAATTTGTCTCATGTGCAATGGTGTAGTTGGGAGACTGTTTGGTTGTAATTATACCAAAATAGGAAGCGAGTGTTTATTCTGTCGATGGCCAGCTAATTGGCTGCTTGTTTGGACTATCGGATAGCCATGACTGATGCCAGAGGCCATGGAAGAATGTTGAATGAAATCTGTTGCAAAATAAGCCTTCAATTATTCCAATTTGATGTAGTGGCAAATCATGATACAATCCGCAAATACTTAGGTGCTGACATTTTATTGATTAACTTGTTCCTTTTGTCACATCGTCAAAACCAAAATCAAGCGTGATGTCTTCGAAATCATACGAACAAGCTCCAGTGTTATTGGAGCACATTAACTGATGTCAAGCTGTTGTTGGAGAAATATTAGAGAGTGCCGCTGTAGGTGTGGGGTTTGCACGCGTGTGAGTGTGGGTGTGTGCCCAAGTGGGTTGTCTAGAACACGTCCAAATGTGTACTTTATGGTTATGGCAGCAGACAGTGGGCTTGTGTAACCCAGGAAACAGACAGCTGCTTTACATTAGATGCTGTCGGTTGGTTCCACTCTCAGATCTCCAGCATAGGCACTATAGGACTGTAAACTGCCAACTACACCACGCACACACACACACGCACACACAAAATCACTAACTGTTCTTTCAGTGTTCCCTCACTCCAATTTCAGCATCAGCATCTGCATCATTTCTTAGTTACATCAGTACCATGCAAAGAAAGCTAATTTTAATTTGTGAACCAACTTTTGGGGTGTACCCGGAGATACCAGGCTGATTGTGTGCATCAAGTTTTGATCCACTGTAGTCAGACCGACTCGTAAATTGATTCTGAATGCTAATGTGGGTGCAAATAATGATTATGTGCTGTAGCTAACAAAGACTGAAGTTTGAAGCCAACCTATATTTGCAAACAAACTTGACATTTGACATTGTGAGGCAATATCCTCTTGTGAATATACTATACAATGTTGTGGTTTATGTTTTATTCGTCAGCAAACATTTTCTGTGTGTTTTCTCAAACCACCTGAAAATTACACTTTTCATAGTACGTATGTTTAATCGTATTGTACGTACGTGGAATCCAATATGGCGGATGTAAAGTACGATGATCTACTGTTCCAGAGCTGATGGCGAAAAATATGAAAATAAAGGCACGAGACTTTAAAGTGTGAGCTTCCTAATTCACTTGTAATAAGAAGAGGGGTGGGAGTAGTGATGGAAGAGACCCACAGGATAGCAGAGATTTGTGTATCATTAGCTCCAAATCAAAGTCCAATTGAAGCTTTTGTACAAGACATCTTTACAACTTTATTTTTAAGCAGCACTATCGTGGGACAGTGCTTGTAGGGATAAATTCAGTTCAGCATATGCGCTACCCATTCATAGGTGGTATGGTTGTTGGCTACACATATAAGTAGCCACTGTCAGACACTGACACTCAGCATAAACTTGAGTGGGAAATCTGCCTTTGTTTGTACAGCTGTTAGCTCCCTATGCTCCATACCCGACAAAGCTCTATGAGAGGGCGGTTTTAACCCCACTTAGCTCCTTGACTGGTGAGGGAGCACAAACAGTAATTGTAGATATTCATGATCACTCATGATTGGAATAACTCAGGAGATGATGAGGTTGGATCAGCCCTGTGAAACAAAGCCATTGATTGCATACACATACATTAAGGAGTATTCTTTGAAATTGAACCTAACTCGATGTGATTTCTGGTGAGGTTGTTTGCTTGGATAATTTCACCTGGCGATACTGTTACTTTAAATATGACCACCTGTGGACCATATGGCTCCAAATAACGTGGTTACCACAATCCAAACGACAATCAACTAGAAATCAAATGTGCAGAGTGGAAACTCTGTTATTTGTGTTTTTGATAAAATTGCAAAGAAAGATAACAGTAATGTTAAAGCGATTCCATGTAAGGAAATTTGCTTAAGCTGAGTATCTGCTGTTCTCAATGTAGACCTCAAACATTTATCTTTTTCTCCACTCCAGAAAACCGGCAAATTAGAAGACAAAATGAGTGAAGTGGAATAAGAAGAGTGCTATATACAGTATTTTTAAAAATATCTAAAGGTCAATAGATGCCGTGAAATTTGGGTCATCGTGTCATATAAATTATTTTGTGGTCATCGTGTCATATAAATTATTTTGCTAATTTAATTACAAAACAGTATGCATTAGGTGATATGGTTAAATATCTTCTTTGTTAGCAGGACAATTCACATCCCAATGATTCATAAATCCTGTCCCATTTAAGAGTAGTGTATAACGCTAATTTAAATTTGTTTTGGGAAGACTGCTCTTCCACACAGATTAGCTCCTGTCCTCTAAAAGAATGTATCTCTGTGATCTCAGATGGCTTGGAATGTACCTTTGATGCTATTATGTCAGGTAATAATAGAAAAATCATTGAAGCACTGATATTCAGAATTGGTTTTTGTTGGTCAGCCCACCATTGGATGCATCCAACAGAAGAACACATATATTGGACTCTTCACTGTGACACCGTGCCTCCACTAGTGACCTTACACATTAGAATGGCTACACCATTGGGTTCGTGGAAAATGATGTGGCTCCTTTTGAAATTGGAAAAAAATGTATAAAATGTATAACAAATGGATAAAAAAAATAAAAGAAAAAAGCCAAATGGAAGCCAATGAGCAGCTGACCTGAGACACTAGGGTCATTAAGACTCGTACAAGTGTCTGAATGCATGCCACTCCCAATTGGGACACGCAACACGCTTCAGGCTTTCATCACTGACAAGGACTAACAGATGTCCCAGTTTCAATGCCAACTCACTCATCGGCTTTCTAAAGGAAGGAGAATTACTCCCGCTGTCGGGTTTGAATGGAAATATTGAACAACTATTAAATCCTTCATGTCTCCATCTCCTAATGTTATTGTAATCGATGTTGAGTGTGGCATTTTCTTTTGTCAAATTAAAAATTGCTGTACATGATGTGTATGATGAGTGTATGATGACATGGGATTTCTCAACGTGTGGGCTGCTTTAAGGCTAAACAATACAACAGTATAGCAGGTCCCCTTGCCACTCATGCCCTAAAGACATTGGTCTGAAGTTAAAACCTCCAAAAAGTTTCAATTCGAAAAAAATAATTGAGATTAATGCAGCTCATTATTATGCAAAGGAATGTCTACTGGCTCATTCTCACAAGTCTTTCAAGATCAATTCATGTCATTACCTTGTTACAATAGGCAACGAGGAAGACAGATTTTTATTGTCATGAATGTAGTACAACGTGAAATCTGGGTAGAAGGTGTGTGCAGAACAAAGATCAGAGCAATTACAAAGCTTTTGGACAAAACAGCAGGTGGATGTGTAAAACTGACACACAAGGCTGCCAAGCCTGCACCCCACACAGGGGATAGACTAATAAAGCGGCATCCCGTAATGCTAAAAAGCTGATGAACAATGACTTGCATCCAACCTCTCCATCTGGACACAGCAAGAACAGAAGCGGATGACATAGTCACTGCAGGGGAAAAGCCATAAAGAATATTGATGGGCCGCACAGCAAGAAGTCATCCAAATAACAATAGAACACAAAACCGGATTGTGCTCTGATTACGGCACGGTTGACCTGGTGAGGACGGACTACCATCCACTTCACATCTTTTGCCTTCATATCTTTTTGTCAAAGTCGAAAATTGCTTTTGCTTGGAGAAATTGTTTTTTGGGCATGCTATCAGGCATGTTAACCGAAGCTCTCTATCACTCCAGCAGCTACGCCAGGCCGATTAGGGCTCAGCCTTGGCAATGACTTTCCATAAAGCGCATGATATTTCAGTTTCTGGCGGGTTAGAGTCTTATCAGTTGTGAACACACTAACCCCCACTACTCCTTTCTTATCTGTGTCATCTGACCCAATGGGGTCAGAGCTGAGATCCGATGAGTTCAATGGGACTTGTCGACATCATTGCCACCCGACTGATACTTTATTTGTCTTCAAAAGAGGAAATATGATAACAAAAGTAGTTTATTTTCTGCCACCTGTCAGATATTAAAGATGAAAAGACAGAGAGATGGAACGTGATGAAGCTGAATTACTTCATTTTTCTTATTATTAGACAGACAATCAGTGAGTTAGCTGTAGCTATTGCTTATCTTCCCGATTAATTTCCTTTTCGTGGAATCTACACAGTTGTATTCTCTGGCAATGCATCACTTTCTCCATGAGCATACCAGCTATCTCTTTGATCCCGGCCTCAATGGTTCTTGTAGTTCAGCACAACAGTGACAACCACATCTGTCATAACAGCCAGAATTGGAAAATGGCGTGTGCTCTCCAGAGCGTGCAGTGATAAAATGTTAAAAACCTTTCTGAGAAGCAGCATAAAACTCAGCCATCAATCCCGATGCAGCAGTTGACTCAAGCTATAGTTCTGTTCCTGGAAATTAATTTTGAGGTTTGATGATCATAACTCACAGTTAAACTGCTGTACTCAGCGACTCACTATATCTCCAGCTATGACCTTGGTGGAGATGCAGGATCCAAATCAATACGCACCTGCTTTCGCATTCTGTCACCTTCCAGGCACACTGACTGTGGTTATTGTATTTATCTGACAATGTGTCTTTTTTATTTCCGGGGGGCATGCGTTTAAGTTATGATTGGACTCAGTAACGTATTTGATGATTCAAGAGTCTGTAGTTAGGACTCTTTCCCATCATTGCATGATTTCATCTCAAGGTGAAAGGAGCTACACGCAATAATCTCACATTTTGTCATAACCGTGACCCAGATTTGGAAATCTGCACCATTGAAGTTATTTTTATTGGTGACCTACAAGACAAGAGTAACTGGACAAAGGCTTGAGAAATCCATCCATCCATTTATCCATTTTCTGATCCGGTTATCCTCACAAGGGGCCGATCCCATCTGACTTCGGGCAGTAGGCAGGGGGACACCCTGAACCACCTGCCAACCAATCGTTAAGCACATATGGATAAATAAACGCATTTAGGGAGCATTTTGTGTGTTCCATCATCCTGCCAAGGTACACCCACATTTTTGGAATGTGGGTGTACCTTGAAAAAATCCACACATGTGCAGGGAGAATATGCAAACTTCCCATAAAAAGTTGGAACCCTGCACCTCTGCACTGTGAGGTTGACATGCAAGCCAGTTGATCACCAGGGTGCTGGCTTGAGGGATTAAAAGGGAAAAAATGAAACGATTAAATCATGTTCCATCACATCCTGGAAGTTAGGTTGTTGTTGTTTATAGTGGATTAATATTTAAAACCTTGGCCCAGAAAGTCGGACGCATCGCTCCATTATTTAGCCTGTTTGTTTTCCAGACATTGGACAGATATTGGGCACGCTTGTGTCTGTGGTGATAGTTTGTAAATGTGTTTTGTTTTTGTGAAAACAACCTTTGTGGGAAAAACAATGCTCCAGTTTGAAGTGACAGATATGACAATATATTTTGATGGCTGTAGTTCAGGGATGTCAAACTCATTTCACATGGTGGGCCACATATGGCCTCGGTTTATGTCAAGTGGGCCGCATATCATGTCTTTCATTAGATTTGGTGTAAAGAAGCACAAGAACATTAGGAAAATAATCACATTTAATGAACCTTCCTTTTACTCAACATTTCGTTTCATGAACAAATGTGCCATTTAATTTTATCGTTCCCATATATGCATCGCAACTAATCTCAATGATTCTACAACGGCACACAACTTTAACAATAAATTGGTATCAAAAAATATAGTAATGCACTTTAAGTTCAAATGAGATTTATAAAAAATGAAATTTGAAACCATTGTTTTTGTTCCTGATATGTGGCATATTTTGGCATGTACAAGTGCATCAATACCGGGTGTCCCGTCCTGACTAGCTGACACTTTCAGGATGTCATTTAAGTGCTTGTTTGTGAGCCTTGAACGCATTTTTGTTTTATCGCTATTCAATACTGAGAAGATTTGTTCACAAAGGTAAGTTGTTCCAAACATGCCCAAAACTTTAGCAGCCAGGGCTGTTAATTTGGGGTACCCTGGTAGTACATACTGATAAAAAAATTGTCCAGACCTACGGAGGCAAATTTGCCCTTCAAATCTGCATCGCAATGCAAATCAATTATTTCTAGCTGGATTTCAACCGGTAGAGCAGAAGCGTTAACTGTGAAAAGTGAGCGAAAAACTGAAAGTTCGCCTAATACCTGAAAACGTTTCTCAAACTCCCACAGTAATCCTGATATCTTGACTTTGTACCGCTTCACGTCCGCATCACGTCTGGTATAAATTCTACACTCCGTATCTACTTTTCTCCGTTTCTATAATGACAAACGACTGGAAAAAAGACCGTGGTTGAATACATAACACAGCTGTTTTCTACTACGTTGATCGAAACAGCACACTCTGGTGGACAATCCTTGAATTGCTCCTCGTTAAAAATATGAATTCCATGTCGGTTGTGCATTTTTCCACTTTTAAATTATCCTGCGGGCCTGATTAAACCTCCTTGGGGCCGCTTCCGGCCCGTGGGCCGTACGTTTGACACCACTGCTGCAGTTGTTTTTTGTTCTTTTCTTTTTTTGTTTGATTTTTTGCTATGCATGAGTCAAAATATTAGACACAACTTACTTGCGTACATTGCAATATATAACTACAATAATACTCCATTGTTAATTTCTCTGACAGTTTAAAAATAAACTCACAACTAAAGTTTATTTTATTTAAAAAGGCTAATTATTAATATCAAGAATGTAAGCGATGTAAACATTTTTTTCAGAATCTATCCAAGTGTTTTCCAACTACTGCGGAAACAAGCTGTGTACTGGAAGATTTTTCCACAAAGCTGCACTATCCTGTCGGTTGCTTTGTTTAGGGGTCTACAGTATGTGGAGAGCAGCCAGCGTTCAAAGTGAGAAAGCCAACCATCCAACCAGAACTAAAGCCTGAGCTGCAACTCAAAGCAATTTTTGGGGGGCCAATTCATTGATCTTATCCCAAGTTTAAGATGAGTTTGCTGCATTACCGTATTGTGTGCATGAGCATAAGTGATGCAGTGTTTCAGCGATTCAGATGCTGAGAGGATTTCTTTGCACCCTGGGGTCCGTTTTGTTATCACTCCCAGCAGCAGGCTACATTATCAAATTTGGAGTTTACCCAACATGAAGGAACTCATCTCAATCCCTCGATCATGAGACTAGTGGGTGAGGCGATGGGATCTTTTCTCACTGTGCTCATCTGTCATCTCGACTAATCTCACCTAGAGACGAGAAGAGTTTGGAAAAGTACATGTTGTACTGACTGACTTAATCTTAGCAGAGTTCAGCTAAAGCACGTACATACATACATATATATATATATATATATATATATATATATATATATATATATATATATATATATATATATAGGAGGAAACCGGAGGACCCGGAGAAAACCCACGCGGGTCCGGGGAGAACATGCAAACTCCACACAGGGACATATATATATATATATATATATATATATATATATATATATATATATATATATATATATATATATATATATATATATATATATATATATATATATATATATATATACAGTAAAGTCTCGTTATATCGATATCGTATATATCGATAGTCCCGGTTATATCGATACTATTTCTATGCACGCACGGAGAAAATTACATGCAATCAGGGTCGGATATATCGATAGTCCCGGTTATATCGATATTTTTTCGGACTCCCTTGAATATCGATATAACGAGACTTTACTGTATATATATATATATATATATATATATATATATATATATATATATATATATATATATATATATATATATATATATATATATTCCCATTTTTACCTTTTAACACAAACACTTCAATCTCGTCTGCTACACACGAGCTAGCGTATATTTTTACTTTACTGTATATATATATATATATATATGTATATATATATGTATGTATGTATGTATGTATGTATGTATGTATGTATGTATGTATGTATGTGTGTGTGTGTGTGTGTGTGTGTGTGTGTGTATGTATGTATGTATGTATGTATGTATGTATGTATGTATGTATGTATGTATATATGTATGTATTTGATTCCATTATTCCATTCCATATATATGTATATTCCACATACTACTACTACTACTACTACTACTACTACTACGACTACTACTACTACTACTACTGCTACTACTATGGTGATGATGATGATTATTATTAATATTACTCCTCTGGTGCTGGGATGCCTTCTGTGACCACACTGGGTATGAAACTCGTGAAGCACCAGCGAGATTTGTATCAAGTGTGGATTATTATTATTATTATTATTATTATTATTATTATTATTATTATTATTATTATTATTGGGGCGGCCCGGTAGTCGAGTGCTTAGCACACCGGCTTCACAGTGCAGAGGTCGCCGGTTCGCGTCCCGGTCCGGCCTCCCTGTGTGGAGTTTGCATGTTCTCCCCGGACCCGCGTGGGTTTTCTCCGGGTCCTCCGGTTTCCTCCCACACTCCAAAAACATGCATGGCAGGCAGATTGACCACTCCAAATTGTCCCTAGGTGTGAGTGTGAGAGTGACTGTTGTATGTCTTTGTATGCCCTGCGATTGGCTGGCAACCAATTCTGGGTGTCCCCCGCCTCGTGCCCGAAGACAGCTGAGTCCCCCGTGACCCTAATGAGGAATAAGCGGTACGGAAAATGACATGAGATGATATATACAGTAAAGTCTCGTTATATCGATATTCAAGGGAGTCTGGAAAAATATCGATATAACCGGGACTATCGATATATCCGATCCTGCGCCGAACTGCATTAAACAAAAGCCGCCAAAAGAGGGCAGCCAAGCGCCATATAAGAAACGGAGCTGGCCATTAGCTCTGTTTTTTTTGGGGTGAGAGATGTTCCCCCAATGTTGCCTCAAAATGGCACATATAATTCTTTAATGATTGTAAACATGTATGCTTTAATCTTCAGAAACATATTCATAACTGGATGTGTAACAAGAAAGCATATTATCCGAATCTGAAACCATTGTTTGGATTCACAAGCAATGCAAGATGTCTTGGCGTGAAGTCATTTTTATTTGCATTTGAATAAAAAGTGGCATCGGCTGTCCTTTAATACACAGTATGGAATGTTAATAATTTTCAAAATCATCGCGCTTCAGCAGACAAAACAAGAAACATTGTTGCAAAAAACGATTGCATTCATATACAGTACAGTGGGCATGTACATAACACAACAGGGAAACTGCAACGCTTACATCTTATTGTATTATGTATACAATTTAAAAAAGTCATCAATCTTCTTCTGCTTCCCATTTTTACCTTTTAACACAAACACTTCAATCTCGTCTGCTACACACGAGCTAGCGTCTGAAAATGAAAATGGCTCTGCTACACGGGTGCTGGGCACGTAACCAAGTCACCTGACCAAGTCGACCAATGGCGCGACTGATGGCGTGACACGTGACAAAGTCACACGGCCAAGTCGACCAATAGCGCGACCGATGGTGGCTCATGTGACCAAGTCGACCAATGGCGCGACCGATGGCGGCTCACGTAACAAGACACGTGACCAATGGCGCGACGGATATATCGATATAAACAACAAAAATGGCCGGCGGGGGATGAAAAGGAGCACCGTAATAACCGGATTATTGTAATAACCGGGTATCGTACTAAACGGTACTAATTATACATAAAAAGACTAGAAATGTGCAAGGGAAATGAAACTAGTATCGTAATAAGCGGTACTATCAATATAACCGATATCGATATAACGAGACTTTAGTGTATATATATATATATATATATATATATATATATATATATATATATATATATATATATATATATATATATACAGTAAAGTCTCGTTATATCGATATTCAAGGGAGTCCGAAAAAATATCGATATAACCGGGACTATCGATATATCCGACCCTGATTGCATGTAATTTTCTCCGTGCGTGCATAGAAATAGTATCGATATAACCGGGGCTATCGATATATCCGATATCGATATAACGAGACTTTACTGTATATATATATATATATATATATATATATATATATATATATATATATATATATATATATATATATATATATATATATATGTCCCTGTGTGGAGTTTGCATGTTCTCCCCGGACCCGCGTGGGTTTTCTCCGGGTCCTCCGGTTTCCTCCTATATATATATATATATATATATATATATATATATATATATATATATATATATGTATGTATGTATGTATGTATATATATATATATATACGCACACAGTTTTTAAGCCTAAGCACAAGGTCAGCATTTTTTTTCCATTAGACCCTTTAAACAAGTTATTTATTAGTGAGGTTTTGTAAAAGGTAATGAGAATCATGTTACACAACTTAAAGACTGGCCTATGGTTGCCGGGAAGGCTATTTAAAAATGCTGACCTGCTATTTTCCAAGTAACATTGAAGCTGCAGACCTGTCTGCTTTCCAGGCAGATCACCGATTGTTGAGCCAATCTAAATGAATTTTGCTGATTATTTGTGGTTCCTTGAAATGTAATTGTCTTTAATCATTTGGGCCTCTTGGTTCTTTGGCATGTGCTTGTTACCTGTTAATAAATAAGACAAATGCTACAAATTCATTCACTTTGAGTGCAATGCCACATGTACAAAGCTCACAAGTGCATTTAACTGAGTGATGCCATATCGAATTGTATCATGATCCGCCTGAATGGAATCGAATTAAATTGTTCTACATTAAAATGGCACACGTTCGAATCGTGTTGCACCATATCTTCTGTGATGCATATCAAATTGACTTTTATTGGAAAGACGAACACACCAATACTTATGGTACAATATAATGCCTCTATTTGTGACTGGTAAAATATTGTGATCTCACTGAAAAATCACAGAATAACGCACTTTGTTGCCACTCTTTTCATATACCCTGCGTTAGTCTGAAAGACACTAATAATTATAGAGTTGTATGGGACTGACATTAGCACTTCAAGTAGCAAAAATAACCGATAATCATGTCCTGTACTTTCTTCCTTTCATAACTTTGCTGCTGTAAAATGGGAATTTCTCCATTGAGAGATAAATAAAGGTTTTCTTATTCTTATTGTCATTGAAGAAATATTCACAAACACTTTTCAGGGAAAAATAAAACAAAAATTAAAGAAATTGCATACGATTATGTTTCTATTCATACAAGTGCAGTATGCAACATGTAGATATGGCTTTCAATACTGTTTAAATCAAATTTATTTTCCTCTTCTTTCCTTTTTATTGTCTTTGATGAAAGGTTTCAAAAGAAGAATTGTGACACCTTGAGCATTTCAACTCCATTCTTGGTGCTTGTGGAAGTTCATCATGTGGATGAAAGGCTTCATCTTGGGCTACGCGATTGTGACCGTGGTCCTCCAGCCCTCTGCCGCTGGCCTGGTAAAGAAGGTCATTCGGCATCGGAGAGAGGCTCTCACTCCGAAGAAGTACCACGAGAACCACACGCTGCCAAACCCTGACCAACCAGTTGTCTTCAACCATGTTTACAATATCAATGTTCCCTCCACATCACTGTGTTCCGTGGACCTCGAGTCACCTGGCGGCACCCTGCCCAATCACAAGAATAGACCACTGGACATGCAGAACACTGAGCACATGGAGCACACAGTGGATGGTGATAATCAAATCGTCTTTACGCACCGCATTAACATCCCCAAGCAGGCATGTGCCTGCAACAACCAGCTACCTGATATAAAACAAATCTTAAACAGGCTTGAAATGCTAGAGTCAGAACTTTCCAGTCTTAGAGAACAATGCGGCACTGGCTCAGGTTGCTGTGGATCTCAAGTTACCGGTAGGTTAACATGAAAGACTGTATGTGGGGGTTTGCTGTCGTGCATGGGATATAAATATATTTATGTTCAAAGAATTGTTCAAAGGTGTGCTCGGAGAAATGGCAAAGAAAATCCATCACCATTGTTCCAACAACTTCTCGAACTGTGTTATCATGTAGAGTTATAGAAAAAAACACTCTGACGGCAGATGTACAAATCAAAAGCTCGGTGTCAAACTTTTAAATTCAAATTACGTCTAACTGTTCTTCAGTGCTGTCTCCTGACAATAAATAAATAAATAAATAAATAAATAAATAAATAAATACATACATACATACATACATACATACATACATACATACATACATACATACAAATAAGAATGTCAGATCCATAATTTGTGTTAGTGTAAGTTTGCAAACTATCAAATGAAAATCTCCAAATACTGAATGACCATGAATGCATTAAGGAAAGTATTATTTTAATATATACACTCTACAACAGGGGTGACCGGGGCTACCAGTTTGATGCATACTTCTGAAATAATACATTTGCTCAATATATATATATATATATATATATATATATATAATATATATATATATATATATATATATATATATATATATATATATATATATATATATATATATATATATATATATATATATATATATATATATCCGTCTATATATATCTGTACTATATATAGCTGTACTTCTTTGAATTTTCAAAGAAGTACAGATGACGGCTGAAGAAACCCTTTCATCGATGGGCCATTCCTATACGACTGAGAGCTTTTTTTTGCCACTCTTTTCATGTACCCTGCGTGAGTCTGAAAGACACTAATAATTATAGAGTTGTATGGGACTGACATTAGCACTTCAAGTAGCAAAAATAACCGATAATCATGTCCTGCACTTTCTTCCTTTCATAACTTTGCTGCTGTAAAATGGGAATTTCTCCATTGAGAGATAAATAAAGGTTTTCTTATTCTTATTGTCATTGAAGAAATATTCACAAACACTTTTCAGGGAAAAATAAAACAAAATTAAAGAAATTGCATACGATTATGTTTCTATTCATACAAGTGCAGTATGCAACATGTAGATATGGCTTTCAATACTGTTCAAATCAAATTTATTTTCCTCTTCTTTCCTTTTTATTGTCTTTGATGAAAGGTTTCAAAAGAAGAATTGTGACACCTTGAGCATTTCAACTTCATTCTTGGTGCTTGTGGAAGTTCATCATGTGGATGAAAGGCTTCATCTTGGGCTACGCGATTGTGACCGTGGTCCTCCAGCCCTCTGCCGCTGGCCTGGTAAAGAAGGTCATTCGGCATCGGAGAGAGGCTCTCACTCCGAAGAAGTACCACGAGAACCACACGCTGCCAAACCCTGACCAACCAGTTGTCTTCAACCATGTTTACAATATCAATGTTCCCTCCACATCACTGTGTTCCGTGGACCTCGAGTCACCTGGCGGCACCCTGCCCAATCACAAGAATAGACCACTGGACATGCAGAACACTGAGCACATGGAGCACACAGTGGATGGTGATAATCAAATCGTCTTTACGCACCGCATTAACATCCCCAAGCAGGCATGTGCCTGCAACAACCAGCTACCTGATATAAAACAAATCTTAAACAGGCTTGAAATGCTAGAGTCAGAACTTTCCAGTCTTAGAGAACAATGCGGCACTGGCTCAGGTTGCTGTGGATCTCAAGTTACCGGTAGGTTAACATGAAAAACTGTATGTGGGGGTTTGCTGTCGTGCATGGGATATAAATATATTTATGTTCAAAGAATTGTTCAAAGGTGTGCTCGGAGAAATGGCAAAGAAAATCCATCACCATTGTTCCAACAACTTCTCGAACTGTGTTATCATGTAGAGTTATAGAAAAAAACACTCTGACGGCAGATGTACAAATCAAAAGCTCGGTGTCAAACTTTTAAATTCAAATTACGTCTAACTGTTCTTCAGTGCTGTCTCCTGACAATAAATAAATAAATAAATAAATAAATACATACATACATACATACATACATACATACATACATACATACATACATACATACATACATACATACAAATAAGAATGTCAGATCCATAATTTGTGTTAGTGTAAGTTTGCAAACTATCAAATGAAAATCTCCAAATACTGAATGACCATGAATGCATTAAGGAAAGTATTATTTTAATATATACACTCTACAACAGGGGTGACCGGGGCTACCAGTTTGATGCATACTTCTGAAATAATACATTTGCTCAATATATATATATATATATATATATATATATATATATATATATATATATATATATATATATATATATATATATATATATATATATATATATATATATATATATATATATATATATATATATCCGTCTATATATATCTGTACTATATATAGCTGTACTTCTTTGAATTTTCAAAGAAGTACAGATGACGGCTGAAGAAACCCTTTCATCGATGGGCCATTCCTATACGACTGAGAGCTTACACAGACGTACACTGATATATATGCCGGCCCGATTTTTCACAATTTAAAACACACAATGACGTCTAATCGCCAAAAAAAATAAAAACATTGTTGCGAAGTTTAAAGGCTTTTTTTTAAATGAAGGAAGTAGCAACCACAAATGCTCCCTTGCCTAATTTATTGGATTGGATATTGGATTGGATATGCCTTTATTAGTCTCACAGTGGAGAAATTTACATTTCACAGCAGCAAAGTGATGAAAGGAATGAAAGTAGAAAAACGAAATACATGAGCTGCTGGAATTATGGAATGGATTTATGGTGAATATACCTTGCTGAAGATTTTGCTCCAATGTAATGTTTAGGTTATGTTTTCTGCTCAAAGCTACGTGGACTCCACTTTCTCAGCGGCTTTCAGAACTCTGAAGTACACTTTTCAGTCAGGGTGTAGTCTGAAGCAGGCTTCTGATTGGCTGCCGGTGCCGAGTATGCAAATTGCCAAACGAACGTTCGTTTACTACACCCTGACTGATAAGTGTACTTCAAAGTTTTGAAAGCCGTGGAGAAAGTGGAGTCCATGTGGCTCATAGCATTTTGTTTGTGGCTTTTGCTTTATTGAATAAAACAAACATTTGATTTGAAAATACAGTAAAGTATTGTTATATCGATATCGGTTATATCGATAGTACTGCTTATTACGATACTATTTCTGCGAACGCAAGGAGAAAATTTACATGCCGCAGGATCGGATATATCGATAGTCCGGTTATATCAATATTTTTTTCTGACTCCCGAGAATATCGATATAACGAGACTTAACTGTAATCTCGTTTTTTTCTTGAAGTTTTCGGCCATCCAGGCTGAGACATTTTGAAAGTTGTACGCCCGACGTAAAAGTTGTACGCCCCGGGCCACTGGGCAAACGCTATTTCAAACACTGATTATATATATATATATATATATATATATATATATATATATATATATACAAACACTGATTATATATATACAGTAAAGTCTCGTTATATCGATATTCTCGGGAGTCCGAAAAAATATCGATATAACCGGACTATCGATATATCCGATCCTGCGCGCATGTAATTTTCTCCTTGTATTCATAGAAATAGTATCGTAATAAGCGGTACTATCGATATAACCGATATCGATATAACGAGACTTTACTGTATAGTACTTGGATGGGAGACCGCCTGGGAATACCAGGTGCTGTACATTGGCAGTGGGTAGGCCCTATAGACCTACACGGGTGTAAAGATGACCCTGACATCCACGAGTCTCCGGAGCCTCTAAGGCGGTCTGGTGGCGAGATCCGCCACCTTTCCGGTAGCTCCTATGGGAGTAAACCCGAAATCAATCTGGTAATGGCGCACATAAGGCGGTCTGGTGGCGAACTCCGCTACCTTTCCGGCGGCTCCTGCGACCATACTGACCCCAAAATTGTATCAGCTCAGCTGTTCCTTTGGCCCAGTCAGTGTGGTGGAGAGGGGGAGCAAGCTGCATAGGCGACAACCTGCTCTCCATAATACACCGCCCAGGCACACTGTCCACCGGGACAGTCATCCATGGTCAGCCATGACCGATGGAGGCCGACGAGGCTACTGCTGTCTTAGTTTAATTGAACTTCGATGAAATCAAGTCCATAAAAAACAAAAAATAAGTTGCAATATTGGGACTGTGATGGACATTAATGGGTCGGCTTGGGGTTTAAATCATTTTAAAGGGATGAATAAAGCAAGTTTGCGTGAGTTGCATTTGCCAGTGTGTCCAAAATTTGCTTTTGTTTTTCTCATCTATCAGGAGAAGTCTCCACAAAGCCTTACTGTAATGGCCATGGGAACTGGAGCGCTGACACCTGCAGCTGCGTATGTGAGCCAGGGTGGAAAAGCCCCAACTGCACCGAACCTGAATGCCCTAATGACTGCCAGGACCAGGGCCGCTGCGTGGATGGGAAATGTGAATGCTTTGAAGGCTTCGGTGGAGATGACTGCAGCACTGAGCTCTGCCTGCTAGATTGTGGTGATTTTGGTCACTGTGTTGACGGAGTTTGCCTGTGCGACGAGAGCTTCTTTGGTGAGGACTGCTCCCAGACAAACTGTCTGAACAACTGTCTGGGTCGCGGACGTTGTGTTGAGGACGAGTGTGTCTGCGATGAGCCATGGACGGGCTTTGACTGCTCTGAGCTCATCTGTCCAAACGACTGCTATGATCGTGGGCGCTGCGTCAATGGCACTTGCTTCTGTGAGGATGGCTTCACCGCCGAAGACTGTGGTGAACTCACTTGTCCTGCCAATTGTAACAACCGCGGCATGTGTATGAACGGACTGTGTGTGTGTCAGAGTGGCTACGTTGGAGAGGATTGCTCGAAACTCACATGTCCCCAAAATTGCAATGAGCGAGGCCATTGCTTCAATGGCAAATGCATCTGTGACCCAGGATTCGAGGGGGATGATTGCTCTGTTCTGTCTTGCCCTGAAAACTGCAGCAACAATGGCCAGTGCATAAACGGAGAATGTCTCTGCGATGACGGATATCACGGTGAGGACTGTAGTGAGCTTTCCTGCCCCAACAACTGCCAAGGTCATGGACGCTGTGTTGCCGGCCAATGCATATGTTATAAAGGGTTCACCGGTGAGGATTGCAGCGTAAAGACCTGTCCTCAAGACTGCATGGGACGTGGGGAGTGTGTTGATGGAAAGTGTGTGTGTTTTGCTGGTTTCACCGGTAAAGTCTGTGGTGAACTGACCTGCCCCAACGACTGTCTTGGCCGTGGCCACTGTGTGACTGGCCAGTGCGTTTGTCACAAGGGTTTCACTGGTGAAGACTGCAGTGAGATGACATGTCCTAAAAAGTGTCTTGACAGAGGATATTGCGATGACGGCATCTGTGTATGCTATGAGGGCTTCAGTGGGTTTGACTGCTCCATCCTCACCTGCCCTGCGGACTGCCAGAACCAGGGGCGTTGTCAAGATGGAGTTTGTGTCTGCAATGAGGGTTTCATTGGTGAAGACTGCTCTGTTGGTAAGTACAATAGAGGAGTAACATGGTCATTACTTAACCTTTCTGACATTGCAATGCATTCTCAAGAAAGATCCAAATGGTGTTAACCTTAAAGGACAACCGATGCCTTTGGACAAGTTGTGTCCATAATTTGTAAAATCACTTCAAAAGACTTCTACTGAGCGTATTTTACAAAGATTCCACCGCATATAGCTATATTTTACGTTTTAAGACTCGCACTCAATATTAAGGAAGTTGATCCGTGTTGATGGCGAAATTAGAAGGAAAACACATAAACGACGCGATGGTGAATCGTTGAGTGTTGCACAAAGACTACTATTTGATATTCGCTGACACAAATTCCCAGCAGACAAATAAGCACATTTCCAACGGAGCATGGGCGCCATCTTTTGCATTTTCTGGGACACTACATATCAGTGATATGGGAGGACTCCTTGATTCGATTGCAAACATTTATGCTTTCCTCTTCAGAACTATTTGAATCATATTCATAACTGGATGAGTAACAAGAAAGCATCTTCTCCGAATCTGAAGCCATTGTTTTGATTCTCGAGCAAGGCAAGACGTCTTGGCGTGGCGTCACGAACAAGGGGGCGGGACCTTCTGAAACTGGCCATTTCTGGTTTCATTTTGAAGTCGTTTTTGGACACTTTCAGTCATTTTTATTGATGTTTTTCACTTGACTAAAAATATCCGCCTGCTTGTTTTGGGTAGTTTTGATGCTATAAAAGTTTTTCTGATGTCAGTTCGGAAACAAAAAATGGTGTTGGTTGTCCTTTAAACGGATTGGTAAAAAACGCAATCATCCATAGATGTGGAATGTACACTAACTCCAGTACTTGACTTGCTATCCATTTTGGATTGGATTGGGTGTACCTTTATTCGTCATTTATGAACAAATCCAATTGTATTCGTCCCCCCCCCCCCCCATGACTATTTCAAAACTTGCTTGTGTCCAAAAATTACTAACCTTTCCATGAACCCTGTAGCCAGAAAATATGAGAAGCTGTCCACCGTAGCAACCGCCATCCCTGACAGTGATAATATGACTCTAATCACATTAGAAATGAAATGGCTTAGTTTCCAGGCCAGAGTATTTTTTGTGCATATAATGTACTTTCTGTGTTTGTCCACAGTTTCACCTCCAAAGGACCTAATTCTGCAAGAAGTAACACCTGAGACAGTGGATCTGTCTTGGGAGAATGAGATGCGTGTCACAGAGTACCTCATCACCTACATCCCCACAGCCGCCGGAGGCTTGGAGCTGGATGTGCGGGTTCCGGGGGACCAGAAGAAGGCTACAATTAGAGAGCTTGAACCGGGCATTGACTACCTGATCAGCGTCTATGCCATTCTAAACAACAAGAGGAGCATTCCAGTTAGCGCAAGGGTGGCAACACGTATGGGAGTTTCAATTCACGTTTGACAATAAAACAGTTTCAAACCTATTAAAAGGGTTATAAATTAACAATTTCTAACTATCCCAGACCTTCCTGAGCCTGAGGGACTGAAGTTCAAGGCAGTACGCGAGACATCTGTGGAGGTGCAGTGGGACCCCCTGGACATCCCCTTTGATGGCTGGAACCTCATCTTCAGAAACACTGTCAGTCTTGCTGACAATTTGTTGCTTTATTCCAGTGTGGTGTTGATTTCCAAACACTGTGGCAGCATTTATTTTTATATTGTTTTTGGTTATTTGTTTGTATGTTTGTTAGTTCTGCTGCAAATTGCGTTCAATCCAAGTTCAACTCTAAATCCACCCCGCCTTAAAGTGAACGGACGAAGTGAATGTGAAGCAGCATGGAAACTCAATGAATGCATACACATACACAAATTTGAAATGTTTTAGTATTTAACGTTTTGCCACATGTACTGGCCTTTTAAAACACAACTCAAATTAATTCAAATTCTATTAAATGTGGGTTCATGCCTTGTCACTCATGGTGTCTAATCTATTCTAATCTAACTAATCTAATCTTGACAAAATCATAAAACCAATAATTTCATAATATGGATATAGTACACCGGATCATCAAATCTGTTTGTCATATCAGGATTTATGGTTCTTTTACCTGAAAAAAGGAACGGGTACATTTTTTTTCTTCACTCAGTGCCTTTTTTTTCTGGCAGAAAGAAGAAGATGGTGAGATTCTGAGCTCCCTTGGCCGACCAGACACAACATTTGAGCAGTCAGGCTTGGGCCCTGGCCAGGAGTACGAAGTCAAACTGGAGGTAGTGAAGAACAAGAAGCGTGGCCCACCTGCTTCGAAGAACGTTGTAACAAGTAAGCTTTTCGCATGGTGCAAGCTACTACTACTACTACTACTACTACTACTCCTACTACTACTACTACTACTACTACTATGGTGATGATGATGATTATTATTAATATTACTCCTCTGGTGCTGGGATGCCTTCTGTGACCACACTGGGTATGAAACTCGTGAAGCACCAGCGAGATTTGTATCAAGTGTGGATTATTATTATTATTATTATAATAATAATAATAATTATTATTATTATTATTATTATTATTATTATTATTATTATTATTATTATTATTATTATTATTATTATTATTATTATTGGGGCGGCCCGGTAGTCGAGTGGTTAGCACACCGGCTTCACAGTGCAGAGGTCGCCGGTTCACGTCCCGGTCCGGCCTCCATGTGTGGAGTTTGCATGTTCTCCCCGGACCCGCGTGGGTTTTCTCCGGGTCCTCCGGTTTCCTCCCACACTCCAAAAACATGCATGGCAGGCAGATTGACCACTCCAAATTGTCCCTAGGTGTGAGTGTGAGAGTGACTGTTGTATGTCTTTGTGTGCCCTGCGATTGGCTGGCAACCAATTCAGGGTGTCCCCCGCCTCGTGCCCGAAGACAGCTGAGATAGGCTCCAGCAACCCCCGTGACCCTAATGAGGAATAAGCGGTACGGAAAATGAGATGAGATTATTATTATTATTAGTAGTAGTAGTAGTAGTAGTAGTAGTACTAGTAGTAGTAGTAGTATTTCGTCTGTGTAAGCTCTCAGTCGTACAGGAGTGGTCCATCAATGAGGAGGTTTCTTCAGGGTCTGTACTTTTTTGAAGGTGTCGGACGTTTCGCCTCCTATCCAAGAGGCTTCGTCAGCGAACTAAAGTCTTACTGGTCGTATCGGCCCTATTTATATATCCCAAATGTCCAGACATGGCGGCGCCGGACACAGCTATGATAGGTCCCTACTCTCATTTTGGGGGGAGAAGAAGACCACTCCCTGTGGCCCCACTGATTGTACCTACATTCCTGACTAACGACTGGCCTGTTTGCCCCCCTCCTTCCGGTATCACTTCCTCGGCATTACAAATGTTGTCTAACCTGTTTTGCCTAAGCAGGCTATTGTATGAAAGATCCAAATTGAACCTCACCCCACCAGACCGGTTTAATGAAGGATTTTGTTGTTAAGTTTTTGTTGAAAAGTATCATAAATACTTTTCACTGCCATAGAGTCCACCTCGCACCTGATATTTCCTGTAAGCACAATTTAGTGAGTCACAAATATGCTTTCACAATTTTGCGCTCAAGGTATGACATTAGCAAGTGCCTGTAATGGGAATAGTTATTTTTTGTCTGTGAGATGTATAAGGTGCCAATGCGCTTTTCTGAAATATGCCGTCCCTCTTTCTTATCCCCTATTATCTGGGACTCCATTTTCTTGAGCTCATAAAAACTAAGCGAGGTCTGATTTAGGAGAAGTGGTCATGGTTCATTAAAGCATATCTATTGTATGCCTTCAGTATTATGGATTCATCAGACACATGTGCGATTTATAACGTGTGTGTAAGCGATGGAGGATGTGTGTGCTAACTTGAGACCTGGAAAAAAACCCACTCACAGTTCTGGATGTCTCCCTATTTCTGTATGTTCTTATAGGTCATGTTGACATTTGGGTGTTGCAAACAGAGCACCTACTCAAAACAATATGAATCATGCTTCAGGATTGTGAGCTCATTAGGTTCAGATATGGTAATTGATAAAAAGGGGTAGCAGAAGCAGCTTTGTTTTCAATCCCTGCCAATTCCATGACTTGCAGTGAATGACTACCTCCATCCCCTCCCCTCTCTAACTTCGATTTTACCTGCGAGCAAACTGAGGCGCTGATGAGTAAGAGACAGCTACATCAACACCACTTTAACACGAGAAATGGCTCGTAAATCGAGAGTTGAAGGAACTTCCCAGTGCAACGCTAACAAATGCTTTTTAGTGAAGTTGTGTAAACAAAAGTGTGATCTTACATGGTGTAGTCCAGGTTCAAAGCTTCCAAAACAACATGCACTCAAGTATATTGTAGACCCAACAAAATACCACCCATATGCGGGCCCCACACTGTGTAACTTCATTAGGGTTGCAGTTAAGGTGGAGCCTATCTGAGTTGACTTTGGGCGACAGTAGGGATACACCTCCGACCGGTTGCACTTATTACCACTGTTCACCGCTGCTCCTCACATAGTTGAAGAACCTTTTGGTAACAAATACATTAAAACCAATTGTTAACGGAGTTCATAGTTTTATTTCCCTGGAGTCTCCCTGGTGTGGTTGAAAGCGCCATACAAGCACCCGCCTTTCGGTCTGACTGCCCCTGTGCAGCTGTGGCTATGGATTGGATTGGAATTTCCTTTATTAGTCTCGCAGTGGATAAATTTACATTTCACAGCAGCAAAGTGATGAAAGGAATTATAATAATAATAATAATACATTTCATTTCAAGCGCCTTTCAAAACACCCAAGGACACTTTACAATAAAAACAATAGAACACAGCACATAACAATAAAACCATAAGTAAAATGATAAATAATAAAATAGCAGAGAGAATTAGACATTGAAAGCAATTTTAAACAAATGGGTTTTGAGATGAGCCTTGAAAATAGGGAGGGAGTCAATATTACGGATGTTGGGTGGGAGTGAATTCCAGAGTTTGGGAGCAGAGCGGCTGAAAGCTCTGCATCCCATCGTGGTGAGACGGGCAGAGGGCACATAGAGGTGAAGGGAGGATGAGGATCTGAGGGACCGAGAGGGAACAGAGATTTGAAGCAGGTCAGAAAGATAGGGAGGAGCAAGGTTATGGATGGCTTTGAAAGTAAACAGAAGTATTTTGAATTCGATACGATGTTTAACCGGTAGCCAGTGGAGTTGCTGGAGTACATGGGTGATGTGGTGAAAGGAGGGGGTTTTAGTGATGATCCGGGCTGAAGAATTTTGGACGAGTTGGAGTTTATGGAGAAATTTCTGATTGACACCGAAGAGAAGTGCGTTGCAATAATCGATGCGGGAGGTGACAAGACTGTGGATAAGGATAGCAGCGGAGTGAGGGGTGAGCGAGGGACGGAGACGGTTAATATTACGGAGGTGGAAATAAGCAGACCGAGTAATGTTATTAATATGGGAGTGAAAGGAAAGTGAGCGATCGAGGATGACACCCAGACTCTTGACCTGAGGGGAGGGGGACACGGTAGAACTGTCAATGGTGAGGGAGAAACTGTTAGTTTTGTGGAGGGTGGATTTGGTACCGACAAGAAGAAGTTCAGTTTTTTCACTGTTGAGCTTGAGAAAGTTATGGGAAAGCCAGGATTTAATTTCTGAGAGGCAACATGAGAGGGATGAAGGTGGAAGAGAAGCGTCGGGTTTGCTGGAGAGGTAGAGTTGGGTGTCATCCGCGAAGCAGTGAAAGTGAATGCCAAACTTACGGAAAATATTGCCAAGAGGAAGTAGGTAGATAATAAAGAGAAGTGGCCCCAGGACAGACCCTTGAGGCACACCAGAGGACACCTGAGAGGACCGTGAGGTGAACGAGTTGATTTGGATGAATTGTGCGCGATCAGAGAGATAGGAATGAAACCAGCGGAGTGGGGTGTGGGTGATGCCTAGGGTGGAAAGTCTGTCGAGAAGGATAGGGTGGGAAATGGTGTCAAAAGCTGAGGTCAGGTCGAGAAGAATGAGGATGGAGAGTGAACCGGCATCGGCTGCCATAAAAAGATCATTCGTGATTTTTATGAGAGCCGATTCAGTACTGTGGCGGGGGCGGAAACCAGACTGGAATTGTTCGTAGAGGTTATTGTGAGTGAGGTGTGAGTGAAGCTGGGAAACAACTGTCTTTTCAAGAATTTTGGCGATGAATGGAAGGTGGGAAATTGGACGTAAGTTATTGAAATCGTTTGGGTCTGAGCCAGGTTTTTTCAAGATTGGAGTGACAGCTGCGGTTTTGAGTGGGATAGGAACAATTCCAGTCGATAATGAGGAGTGAATAATGGTAGAAATAAATGGGAGAAGAGAGGGTAGGCAGGACTTGATAAGGATAGTGGGGAGGGGGTCGAGTTGACAGGAGGAGTTCTTGGATTTAGTGATAATGTCTGAGATTATAGAGGGATGGGGGAGTGCAAAAGCGGAAAAAAGTTTGGAAGGAGTAGAAAGGCTGGGAGAAGGGGGGCGGACAGAGGACCCGAGGTGCTGATGGATTTTGTTGATCTTTTCGCTAAAAAACATCAGCAGAGTGTTGCATGTCTCAGAGGAATAAAAGTGTGAGGGGAGAGAGATAGGAGATTGTGTGATTTTGTGATAGAGGGAAAAGAGGGCCCGTGAGTTACCAGAATTTGAATCAATGAGTCCAGAGTAATAAAGCGATTTTGCGCGTGAGATAGAGTCCTTATAAAGGGTAAGGTGAGTTGCATACATGTCCTTGTGGATAGTGAGCCCGGACTTTCTGTAAAGTATTTCAAGTTGGCGAGTCTTTGTCTTGATGGAGCGGAGATGGGGGGTGAACCAGGGTGCAGGTCGGGTAAATTGAACAGACCGGGACTTTACAGGAGCAAGGGCGTTGAGGGTGTTCGTGAGGTCCGCGTTGT
Organism: Hippocampus bargibanti; assembly: GCF_051943395.1. Classification (NCBI taxonomy): domain Eukaryota; kingdom Metazoa; phylum Chordata; class Actinopteri; order Syngnathiformes; family Syngnathidae; genus Hippocampus; species Hippocampus bargibanti. The sequence goes on from NC_142737.1 coordinate 28,039,550, forward strand.
ACCGGGAGACAAGTTCATCAGGAGAATTAAAGTAGAATTACAGTAGAAAAACAAAATACATGAGCTGTTGGAAAGGCAGCCACTCTCGCGGCGCCGTCTTGAAGTCAAAGGAACACAAAATAAACTAAATAACAAATAAAATGACATCATAAAGACAATATGACAACACAAAGACACATAGAGTCATTCCTTCTTCAGCACTTTCTGTACCCTCTTTGTTACATGAAGCAGTTCTAGATGAAAGAGGAGAGGATCAAAGCATCTTTTCACCATTGGATCAGGGACATCATGGTGTTATGTGCACGTTGACTACAAACTAAATGTTGAAAGCAAACACGCAGCTGTAGCATCCATTGACGAAAAGAGATTGTCCTATATCTCCTGTCCCGCATAAATCCGCTTCAATTTAAAGCCGTGATAGTTCCACATCCGCACCGGCGTTCTACGCTGACGCTCCGTTCTTCTTATCGCGGGCTCCTCGATCCATGCATCCATCCAGCCACAGACTGTCCAACAGCACCGACCTTTCCATTGAACAAAGCGGGGCTGCGAAGATGCTGCCCATTACAGGCGCTAAAAAGCACGATGGCCCCAGTGATGTCCAGCGATGACACTCGAATGGAACCAACATTCCTCCCATTCTAAAACAGTACTGGCATATTCATGCTGCCAAAAAGGCACAACCGCTCAGCACAGTCTCCTCCTTGATGAATGTTGTGGCCAAAAATGCTGAAAAACAATCCGTATCCATTCCACACGACGCACAACAACACAAAGTGACAAAAGAAAACACAAAACAAGACAAAAACAACAACAATAAAGCAAGGCTCATGAGAGCAAATGCTGACGGCTGCCTACTCGGGCGCCATCTTGGACAACTTAGTTTACTGCCACTATGATAACTATGTGTGAGTGCACGAAAAATGTATCCATTGAACGTGCCTTGAGTGCCCAGTACCCACAGAAAAGCACCATGTACCAGTAAATTTGATGCTATTTGATTGTTATTTTTATTGTCTTAATTATTTATGTAAAGTGTCTTTCATACAAATAGCCATGTTTTGAAACAAGACACACAATGTATTTATGCGTGCTTTACTCCACCAGGAATTGACGCCCCAAGCCAGGTGAGCACACGGGATGTGACGGACACAACTGCGCTGGTGACCTGGGTCCAACCTGTTGCCAATGTGGATGGGATCAGCATCTCTTTTGGACCTGTCTCCAGCCCTGCTGATCACAGGGTGGTTGAGCTTCCCTCTACAGAGACCCAATACCATCTCGGTGGCCTCATCCCAGATACCCAGTATGATGTGTCTCTGACAGCACGCAAGGGACAGGGGTCCAGTGTCCCAGTCTACGACTCATTCCTCACAGGTAAGAACCTTACAAGGTGAGAACGTTTTCAGGTGTGGATATAGGTGTCAAACGCAAATTTAGAAAATTAAAACCCTTCTACCGTTTGGCTTTACGCACAGGTACTTCAACTCAAACGAGCTCCCTGGGAAATATGTTGCTGCCAGTTGTAAAGGATACATTTGTAAAGGACAAATATGGTGAAAGCCAAACTTTAGCAGGGTTTTTACTTCTGTCCCTGTAACTGGCACCTCCATCCATCCATCCATCCATTTTTCAGACCACTTAATACTCACGAGGGTCGCGGGGTGTGCTGCAGCCGATTCCCAGCCATGTTCCGGCACGAGCCGGGGGAAACCCTGAATTGGTTGCCAGCCAATCGCAGGGTACAGAGAGACAAACAAACATCCACACTCACACCTAGGGACAATTTGGAGCGTTCAATCAGCCTGCCATGCATGTTTTTGGAATGTGGGAGGAAATCATTAGACCCATAGAAAAGCCACATGGGCCCAGGGAGAACATATAAACTCCACATCTAATTTAAGGGAAAAAACAATGATATTTAGTTTTTTTCCTGCTACAGTAAAGAGGTGTACCAAATTTTCACATGGAAAATGATTGGGTTATCTCAAGTGAGTCTGTTTCGCGCTTTACACACGTAATTTACTCAATAAACACACTGCAGCTCAGTCTTTGGCCATCGGATGACATGGCAAATGTAATTCTGTTGGTGGTACAGTGAGACCTCAACTTACGAACTTAATTGGTTCCCAGACAGAGTGTGTAAGGCGAAAAGTGTGTATCTCAAACAATGAATTCCCATAGGAAACCATTAAAATGGGAATACAGTGAGACCTCAACTTACAAACACCTCATCTTACAAACTTTTCGTCTTACAAACGTCAAATTTATGAAAATTAAACCTTATAATAAGCACTATTTTCATAATACACACCCACCACGGCTGGCGGAGTGATCTTTGGCGGAAGCACACGACCGTCCAGCATCAGAGGTTAAGTTACGAACAGTCCTTATGGAAGGTGACTCTCCTTCCATAAGCCATCAATGACCATCAAAAAGGTAAATAAAACTTTATTTTACAGCACAGTTCATTTCTTTAATTACTGTCCTCATGTAATGCGCCTCCCTGTCCAAACAGCAATTCCCTTTGACCTTCGACCTCCAACGCCATTCCATCAAGCCATAAATGACCATCACAAATGTAAATAAAGTGACTTTATGATACAATGCAGTGTATTTATTGCATTACAATACAATATCACATTTATTATACATAGAATAAGGTATGTTGTGTGTAGTTTTAAGGCTTATTTAGTTGAAAAGTATATTTTATGGAAACCCGGGAACGAATTATTCCCATTTTAGTAGTTTCCTATGGGAATTCATTTTTTGAGATACACACTTTTCGCCTTACACACTCTGTCTGGGAACCAATTAACTTCGTAAGTTGAGGTCTCACTGTAATCCGTTCCCGGGTTTCCATAGCATATACTTTTCCACTAAATAAGCCTGAAAACTACACACAACATACCTTATTCCATGTATAATAAATGTGCTATTGTATTGTAATGAAAGAAATACACTGCATTGTATCATAAAGTCACTTTATTTACATTTGTGATGGTCATTTATGGCTTGATGGAATGGCGTTGGAGGTCGAAGGTCAAAGGGAATTGCTGTTTGGAAAGAGAGGCACATTACATGACGACTGTAATTAAAGAAATAAACTGTGCTGTAAAATAAAGTGTTTTGATGGTCATTGATGGCTTATGGAAGTAGAGTCACCTTCCATAAGGACTGTTGGTCCTTGTGCTTCCGTCGAAGATCACTCCGACAGCCGTGGTGGGTGTGTATTATGAAAATAGTCCTTATTATAAGGTTTAATTTTCATAAATTTGACGTTTGTAAGACATAAAGTTTGTAAGTTGAGGTGTTTGTAAGTTGAGGTCTCACTGTACATGAAATTCATTTTAAACAGCCTTTCAAAGTATAACATACTATATGTGTGTCACTGGATGTTAGTTTTAAACAAAACAGTATTTTGTGGTCTTAACGTCTACAAAAAGGGCAGTAGGCAACCAAAGGTATATCCGAATAACAAAATGATAGTTGCAATACACTTATGTGGCATTTGTGTGTTTTTTTTTAGCTTAGGATCTTGTGTAGCATTAGATCACCTTGAAGAGGGTGGAAAAAATATGTGTGAAAGACCACACATTCTATAGGTTTATGAGGAAGGATATCCTACTGTGATGTGTTTAATGATGGTTGTTCTTTGAAGGATCACATATCCCACCACGTTCAGAATGACGATGAATACGGATTTCCTGGAGTTGAAGCTTTCAGTCATTGCCCCTAATTAAAAAAAAAATGTGTTCGCCCTTTAGGATAAGTATGAAATCAACTTCTGTTTGTATGTATGTGTTAGACTTGGATGCCCCCGGGGACCTTCAGAAGCTAGAATTGACTGATGAAAGCATCACCCTGGAATGGAAAAACAGCAAAGCTCAGGTGGACAACTACCGCATCAAGTACGCACCGCTGTCTGGAGGCGAACACAGAGAACTGATCCTCCTTGCTGGACCCAAAGACACAACACAGGCCAAGATAATCGGTACACCCAATCACTGTCTCAGTCTCAATTATTTATTGCACAGGGGCAGTGTGCCCAGCATCTTTTATGGTCATTCGGAATGAAAATAGCAGAAGTTTGCATTTCATCATTCCAGTGTTTTTCTGACAAATGATGAATCACAGAAAAGTGAAAATAATGGACAGACGAAGCACTGGTACAAGTGGGTTTTATCCATCACCGGCATAGTCAATAATTGGGTCATAACCTATAGATCATCTCAGTCCAATGATTAGCTCCCTTTTCACTGACGTAAACATGTCTTGCGTGTTAGTTAATGTTGGACCTCTAACCTGAAATTTCATCAAGATGGGGCAGGTATAAATAGTTTGTGGCGTTTGGTGTCACTTTGATTTTGTTATTTGATTAAGGCATTTGCTAGAGAGTACATTATGCCACTTCACAAATGGAAGATCTTGTACGTATCAAACACACACTGAGAGATTGCTTGAGAGAGAGGTGAAAAGCATCATTGAAGCATGAAAGAGATGGTTGTAAAGACTGGAATGCAGTGAAAATAATTATGGCTGAGTGATGCATTGGTGGAGAGAGATTTGGTAGGCCTGAAATAATGATGAACTCACAATGACAGTGCGCTGCCAAATGGCAGATCAGCAATATTCATGTGCCCACCTCTGAAAAATAGGAATGGTGAAACTCAGATTTTCTTAACGATGGCCAATGCCGTTTTGTGATAAGTCACTTTACCACAAACAATTTAAGGCGAAAAGAGAGAGAGAGGTGAGAAGTGTCATTGTTTCTGCAAACAGATACAGAACACGGTCTTCCACGATACATCCATTTAGCATCCCCATTGCCTTTTATCTTGAGCAGGGAAAATAGGAGCGCTAATTTCAAAAAAGGCCCCCAATTGTAAGAGGTGTTTATGAATCCTCCTAAGTATAGTATACAGAGGATAGTTATAATGTAGGAGGATGACTTACTTTATGACCTTGTACCAATTAATGTGTGTCTCAAAAAAAGGGTACCAGTTCCTTTTTTCGGAGACACATTCATTCAGAACTGATCATAGTATTCCTTCTTTATTTTAATCCTAGTGACACCATGAAAAGAATTTGTGGTAAAATCCGGTTGACAATACAAAATGGTTATTCTTATTATTTGGATATGGACAGGACTTGTAGTGTCTGTCTTATTAAATGGACAATGTCAAGTTGTGACAGTTCATTTCTCCAATGGCTTGCTTTTGTTTTGTACCGTGAAATGTTTTCTCAACTACAATCGGCCCACTTTATGAGAAAACCACCCAGGGGGATTTGGCATTCACTCTTTAAATTGAATCACACCACAGCGTTTTTCTCTTTTGCTGAAGCAAGAGATGAGGGCATGTTTGCAACTATCAACGCTGTTGACGTTACAAAGCATCACTTTGAACCTGGTGTGTGTGTGTGTGAGTGTGTGTGTGTGTGTGTGTGTGTGTGTGTGTGTGTGTGTGTGTGTGTGTGTGTGTGTGTGTGTGTGTGTGTGTGTGTGTGTGTGTGTGCGCGTGTGTGCGCACGTGTGCGTGTGCGTGTGCGTGTGTGGCAGGGTGTGTGCCTGTCTGTGTTTTATTTTTTTATTTTTTTAGATTTGACCCAATGAAAGAGAGGAAAACAACTTTGGCTAATAGTGTCTTTGTCTGGCACAATTCTTTGTCCTTGGGAGGCCCATCTCATGGAAATAAAGCATTGTGTCCATTCAGCAGACATCCCCCTCTTCTCCACACACCTCACTAATGCTTTCACACAGTTATTATCTGTAATTGCCTTCACGCTCGTGATTTTATTGATAATGAGTTTCCTGGGTGTTAGGTGTAATTTCATGCCGCAGAACCCTGTATGTGATGACCTCTGTGGGAGTTAATAAAGGAATTAAAGACGATTGGGCTGAGAGAGGGCTTAATTGTGGAAACCTAAGGGTTTTCAAAGCCGGCTGTATCATTGGGAGTAGTGTTTCTGCTGCGTGACAAGGGCCCTATAGATCCATCAATGCAAATACACCAGCCTCGTCCACTATGAACTCAAGCTTACCATGAAATCCAATTTGGCTGCAACCTATTGTGCCATCACGCCACATGAAAGTGTTTTTTGTGTTTGCCTTGGCCATCGAAGCCATTAGCAGAAACAGCTGGCCACTTGACGACACAGCCTCGTCGCTATTCAATTTGGTGATAGAGGAATTTGAGCAAACAATTACGTGCCATTATTTCCTTCTTAAATTCTGAATATCGCTTGTTTTATTTTGCATGGTGATCTAGGCCTAAGGCCAGGCACAGAGTATGGAATGGGAGTGACAGCAGTGAGAGGTGAACGGGAGAGTCTGCCAACCACTACCAATGCTGTGACTGGTATGACATTTCTACCCTTTTTTTTACGACAATAAATAGAATTTGTGCCTTCACAATGTGAGTAAACAGAAATATTATGTTTTTTATATGTGGTAAATAAACCTCATTATAATCTTATTTCAGTTTGCTTTGTGCATGCATTAGCTTATACACCAACAATATTTATGGTGGGCTTTAAATCTTTGAAATAAATTTTGGACTTGCAGGAGTGACAGTAATTAGGTCACACACTCTCTCGGATGTCAGGTGAGCAAATTCCTTTCCGTTCTGTGCGTATTCAGTTAATGTTGGAATAATTCGCTCAAATATCGAAAGCCTGAGGAAGAATCTAGTTGGACCATGCTTTATGTACGATATGTCAGTAACTGGAAAAACAATTGTTTGAAAAATGTTTAAAAATCCAGTTGTTGTATTTCAATAGTTTCCGTGTGCTTGTAAATCACTTTTATTTGTAGCCTTATTTTAACTTGTCATAAAACTGATGCAACATTTGATGATGCTTTGTATGGCTAAATACCTTCCCTGTGATTCATTGGCGGCAGTGACAGAGAACCCTGCCTCTCATGACCTTAAATAAGCCCCGGCTCACCTGTGACCGTGAATTCATGTTAAAACTCCAATTACAAATCACTGCCCTCTCTGCTTTAGCCCTGGATGCACCCAAAGACCTAAAAGTTGCGGAGGTGACGGAAACAACGATGCTATTGGAATGGAGGCGCCCCCTAGCCAAACTAGACTCCTACCGACTTGTCCATATTTCCGCTGATGGCCAAAGGACAGAGGAAGTGGTCCCAGGAGGTTCTGAGTCTCACACTTTGAGGGGCCTGACACCAGGCATGCTTTATACCATCAGCATCACTGCTGAGCGGGGCCGCAGGAAGAGTGCACCATCCACCATCTCAGCACCTACAGGTTGGTAAATATGAATGATTAGCAGCCTTTTTGGAGTGACATTCACAAATGTAACATCCTCCTCCTTCCTCTTTATTGGACAAAGTGACAAAGATGGAGTTACAATAGAACACAGATTTCAACCAAAACCTTGCCCTGAAAAAAATGTGGCATATGCCATGTGTGTATGCTTTTTTTATTGCAGGTTACTGTTTAGTTCACAAGGAATAATATTTTTATGCCTCCCTCCCAATTCCATGCATAACCCACTTTATGTACTGTAACTAAGCAACAGAGTGATGAATGCATAACCTTCTGCATATCTTTTTCAGTTTAATTATATATCTGGAGGTGTATACGTCTCTCTTTTTTGGCAATTAAGCCTGCTTTCTTCAACTTACAGCGTATTACTTTTCATTGAATTTGAACCAAAATTTTCTGCAATGCAGGATTGCAGCAATCATTTTGTAGCACAGCTTTCCCAATTTTGCAATCAAAGTGACAGCAGTGCTTCTGCCAACATGTCCCGTGCCAATGTCATCTCAATTTGAATGAGCTTTATGGCTTTTTCACTCTTGTTTCCACTTTGCTGTTCCCTTCTCTAACCATGTTCCATCCAGTAGCTTTCCTGAACCACTTGTGGACCAAAGATACTGTATTAGAAAGTTAAAATTCCTTCATAAGACAAATATGAACAGCAATAGTCATTGTTAACCACATTATTCATGTTCGAAGGTGAGTAGAAAGAGATTAGAAACTGTACACACCCTGCCCATTTGGATATTATATTACTGTAGTGCGTAGTAGGTTATTCATTGGTTTAAATTGGTTGCTTGAAGTGATTCTAACTGCTTCTGTCTAGGGCTCATATTTATAGCATGGTAGATCGATGAGAAGGTTTCTTCAGCCTTCATCTGTACAATTTTGAAGGTTTCGGACGTTTCGCCTCCTATCCAAGTGGCTTCGTCAGCGAACTAAAGTCTGACTGGTCGTATCGGCCCTATTTATATATCCCTAATGTCCAGGCATGGCGGCGCCGGACACAGCTATGATAGGTCCCTACTGTCAGGTTGGGGGGAGCAGGGGACCCCTCCCTGTGGCCCCACTGATTGTTTCTACATTCCTGACTAACGACTGGCCTATTTCCCCCACTCCCACCGGTATCACCTCATCAGCATTACGAAAGTTGCCTAACATGTTTTGCCTAAGCAGGCTATTGTATGAAGACGTATAGCACAGACGTACAGACGTATAGTATGGTAGAATAACTTTTCCAATAACGTATTCATTTTTCCCATTCTAAAAATAAGATATGAAATAATTGCGGCACACTTATGCACAGTGGTCATATTGACTCCAAACCACACACTTTATATTTCCGCTGATGCAGAAATCTAAATGTTAGGGAAACATGTGGAGGGGAAATCTATCCTGGAAAGCTGATAGAAATAACTGTTCATTGTGTATTTTTGGACTGAAAACAAATCATCACAGACAGGGTGATGGTGGTGGTGGTGGTTGTGTGTGTGTGTGTGTGTGTGTGTGTGTGTGTGTGTGTGTGTGTGTGTGTGTGTGTGTGTGTGTGTGTGTGTGTGTGTGTGTGTGTGTGTGTGTGTGTGTGTGTGTGCGTGAGTGTGTGTGTGTGCGCGTGTGTGCGTGCATGTGTGTGTGTGTGTGTGTGTGTGTGTGTGTGTGCGTGTGTGTGTGCGTGTGCGTGTGCGTGTGTGTGTGTGTGTGTGTGTGTGTGTGTGTGTGTGTGTGTGTGTGCGTGTGTGTGTGTGTGTGTGTGTGTGTGTGTGTGTGTGTGTGTGTACGTGTGTGTGTGTGTGTGTGTGTGTGTGTGTGTGTGTGTGTGTGTGTGTGTGTGTGTGTGTGTGTGTGTGTGTGTGTGTGTGTGTGATGGGTGGGGGAAGTTCGTTGAACAATGTTCATTCATGTGTTAATTGTTGAGCCTTGCTGTCCTCTGTTTTATTTTGCGATTTGACCACGATGAACTCTGGGCGTGTCAGATAAAAGGCCCCATGCTGGGACTCTGGTTGAAATATTGTCTCTGAAATCATCAGCCTTCTAATCCACAGCCTGCGCTGATCTGCAGCTTTTATCATCTCCAGACATGAACATAGATTGGACACAGTTTACAGGAGAAATTGGAGAAAAAAGGAGGGGTGGAGTTGATACGAGGTTTGGACTGCTGTTTCTGGAATCTGCTGATCGCCTTGATGTGATGTAAAAGATTTCCCGAATTTGATTTTAGACTGATCTGCGAAGAAGTAACACCACACGGAAATAGATCACATAAATATAACATTTGAAATGAATGATAAATGGAGAAAGAGACCGCTGTCATCACAAATCAATTTTGTCCCAACAACCCATCCACCCTAAGGGACACTTTTGTGATCTATTTGAACGCTTATGCATTAAAAATACTGTAGTTGTTTCAGTTCAATCGCCCTCTGTGGCAGCATGTCCATTGTGGACCTTTCCCTCTTGTAGTACGTTCCTTCTCTTTATTGAATTGATTGGTAGCCTGCACTGCATGGTATGATGTGCATTTTTTGGAAATAGTTTGACTCTGATCAGGGGTCAAATGTGATCTGCGGCTCACAAGCATCACCCAAGCTTCTCATGCGTACCTTACAATCGTGCAGGAAAATGAATGTGATATCTAACAATGTTCAGTGAAGTCCTCTTTTTAAAGCAGTTTTTTTTCCGAAACAATCAAATTAGTTCACACAAAGACACCAACCCAACTTTTGGGTGGTTCTTTCTTTAGTTGTAGGCATTTGCATGTAACATACAAATACAACAGCCCGGAATAGTAGTAGTAGTTTGTTTTGTTCAAAGAAACTTCAAAAATTGGGTTATTTTGCACAAAAAAATGAATACAGCAAAATGTGCCTGCTTTGAAAAAAAATTAACCAAAGAAATTTGGTTAGGTCCTTTTGGGACCCAATGTGATTTTTCACCCGACAGTTTTGGGAGTGAATAGTCGCTCACAGTTGTCTGTAGTGGGCTGAGTCAACCTTAACTTTTGATTTCAGCCATCCAATTTATGCAATTTAACATACATTCAAATACAGAAAAATGATTTTTAACCGTTCTTTTATTCCCACGCATCCTCACATGTCCTGTGCAATTTTATTTTACCAAATACCACGCTGTGCGCATCCGTTGGTTTTGTTTAAAATTTTAAATGGCTAAGTCATCTTTTGTGAGCCTGTGTGTTACTTGGAAATTATGTTCTCAACACTTAATAGCTGTTACCAACAAGGAGTGGGCTGGGCCTAAACTAGGTCAGCCTGACGGAAACAGTGATAGATATTCCGTCAATCTGTCAGAAAGCCTAACTGAATGTGTTAGTATTGTATGCTGCTTATCCTTGGATTAGTTTATCGATAGGCAAAGTACATGATCGACAACTTGAGCAAATATTCAGGGATGGGCCACTTGTCAGAAGCTAACACAGCTAATTGAAAACAAAAACACAAACAAAAACGATCCATCCATTTTCTGATCCGCTTTAACCTCACAATGTTCGCAGGTGGAGGGGCGGGGTGTACAAGTCTATCCCATCTGATTACAGGCTGCTGCATATTATTCCGCATGACCTCGCTATAGTTTTGAAGTGGACAGTGGACATTCTTACGTCAATGCTACACCTTCAAATGCTAATGGTCCATTCTTGGTCATGACTGCAGTTCCATTGCATGTCTCGCTGCCAGTTTCAATCTTCAACTCTTCTCTCTCATATGGTAATTTGGAGGGGACGGCTATAGGCAGTCAGCAATAATGAGATGCTTTGTTCACTCTGGTCTTTTGTAGTGACAATTGCAGAATATTTCTACCCCAGCTATTTGAAAGCAGCATTTTTCATTGAGACGGCAAACTAAAAGGACCCAGCTAGAAATGCGATACAATTCGTGTCAACACCCATTTTTGTTCTTGAATGTCCAACACATGCATTGTAATCAACATTTTAGAATGCTTTATTTGTTTGCCAAGGGTCAGACTAATATAATCTGGGATTTATCAAACTATTCTGTTACACTACCAGCAATCCAGTTCAAACGGTAGGCAGCACCAAGCAAACCCTGAATTCCATATTTGTTCGAACCCAGATTTTTTGATGTGTGAGTTGGGAGAGGCAATTGCCATTGTGGAAATGAACCAGAATCAGAAGAAGAAGAAAGCCTTTAATAGTCCCACAATGCGGAAATTTGCAAAAGTGACAGGAACGAATCGTAACAGTTTCAACACAAGAACTATTTAAACTATATTATAAAGTAAGTATTGATATTGTCTTTCAATGGTGATCCATGCAGACGCTGTTTATGGGGACTGGTAACCACTCGTGTAACCTGTTCATTGTTTGTATTGTCACCATCCATGTAACTCCATATTGATGTTTTTCAACACCCCAGCGGAGAAGAAGCCCGTGGTCACTCATGTTACCGTCACCGATGTGTCATGGGACAGCTTCGTCCTGTCCTGGTCCGCAGAGGAGGGGCGCTGTGAAGCGTTTGTGATTGAGGTGACTGATGCAGAGACGGGTGGTGGGTGGCAAAATCACACTGTGCCCGCCGATGCTCGCAGCATTGTCATCTCAGGCCTCACACCCAGCACCTGGTACAGGGCCAATCTGTACGGGGTGTACAAGGGCCTCTTCCTAGACCCTGTCTTTGCAGACACCATCACAGGTATAAACACCGTCAATGCTGGGTGGCGCTTTGCTCTTTTCTTTTCTTGAGTTCTTTCTTGTTGCTTCAGACTGTGACAGTAATTATATATGTAGTAAGATGTAGTTGAGACTACAACAATGTCTTTGTGGCATTTTCCTTTCATGGTAATAACTGTAAACTGCAGCATCAAGATTACGGTGGGTTTATGTTCATATACACAATGATCTCCCGCTACTTATCGCGGGTTCAGTGCATTGCAGGGTTTTTTCTTCAGTAAAAAAAAATATACCAAATGACTCAGAGGTTTAGTACACGGCTGTAGCTTGATTGGTTCTCAGCACGGACGTCGACCAATGGCAGCACAAAATCCCATGATTTAAAGCCATGTGGATTGGCTGTGCATCTTCTCAGTCCCTTTCTTCCTAATCACGTGGGTTATTGTTTGATCAGTCATTGAAATGCTTGCCTTGATCAGTGCTTTCCATTTTGTGTGTATGTGTGTGTGTGTGTAGCTGGGGGAAGCGTCCACACTTTGCGGATTTTCACCTATCTCAGGGGATTTTGGTCTCAACGGGGATTACTATATATATATATATATATATATATATATATATATATATATATATATATATATATATATATAGATATATAGATATATATATTGGATTGGATTTGCCTTTATTAGTCTCGCAGTGGAGAAATTACATTTCACAGCAGCAAAGTGATGAAAGGAATGAAAGAAGAAAAACAAAATATATGAGCTGCTGGAAAGGCAGCCAGCCACTCTTGCAGTGCCGTCTTGAAGTCAAAAGAGCAAAATAAACTACATAGCAAATAACATGACAACACAAAGACACAGAGAGTCATTCATTCTTAAGCACTTTCTGTACCCTCTTTGTGACACGAAGCAGTTCCAGATGAAAGAGGAGAGGATCAAAGCGTCTCTTCACCAGTGGATCAGGGACATTATGGTGGAATGTACACGTCGACTACAAGCTAAATGCAGCTGTAGCCTCTATTGACGAAAAGAGATTGTCTTGTTAAAGTCTCGTTATATCGATATTCAAGGGAGTCCGAAAAAATATCGATATAACCGGGACTATCGATATATCCGACCCTGTTTGCATGTAATTTTCTCCGTGCGTGCATAGAAATAGTATCGATAGAACCGGGACTATCGATATATCCGATATCGATATAACGAGACTTTACTGTATATATATATATATATATATATATATATATATATATATATATATATATATATATATATATATATATATATATATATATATATATATATATATATATATATATATGTGTGTGTGTGTGTGTGTGTGTGTGTGTGTGTGTGTGTGTGTGTAAGGCGAAAAGTGTGTCTGAAGCTCTGGTGAATGTTGTTCCCTAAACGGAATGTGTGGTTGTAATTTGAAATAAATAGCTTTTTAATCAAAGCCACAATTGAAATTTTCATGGCTACTCATTTTTTGGGTCACCCTGTACAATGCAATACATACATGTTGGTTTACATATACAGTATATCGCTCTAACAACAGCTGAACCTGGAACAAAGGGCTAACATGGAAAAAATGGAAATGCTGCCCCCTCCCCTCGTGGAACGGAAAGAACATTGCCAGTGATCTGGCCTGCACTTTATCAGCACCCCCAGCAAGAAAAAAACAAAACCCGAAATAATTCGGGAATGGTGCTCCACGTCATATTTTCAATTCCCAAATAAATTTGGGAATGGCAGTGAATGAGTTAATAATGATACATTATAATATTTCAACAAATCTAATACTATATTCAAAAATAAAACCATGTCAATCCTCTTGGACAAATTTGGATCTCAGTACAACTGAGCCAGCCTGGGTTCGTTGACAGTTTTGTGAGCGTGTGTAATTCCAGCTTTATTCATCATTTAACATTTTAAAGACTCAGATCAGTCATGTGAGTGAGAGAAAAACGGGACAACTGACAGAAATTAAATAAAAACCCAGAGGCCTTTGTCAATTTGTATGAGGCTGCTCGTCTGTATGCATCCCAAGTCCTCCAGAGACCGGACCACTCTTCATTCTCCGACTGCCATTGCCCCTGGGCGCTTGTGCTTGGGTGCCAGGGGCTTCTGAGGCCATGCAGAATATGGCATGCACTCAACACAGACTATTGTTTGCATGTTAATGCTGGATCAAACCATCCTTTTTTTCAAAAGCATTGAACATTTTCAGCAGTGAATGCGGGTCTTGACTAACTTAATCACACCATGCATAGTAGTCAACTAGTAGTAGTCACGAGTAAAGTGGAGAAAGGCTTACAAGGGAAATGAAGTCCTCCAACTGAAAGACATGAAGTGAGGAAACTTTGATTAGCCAAATAGTTTTATGAAACAAATGGCGGACGTAACCACAAACAAATGTGGACAGCATGCCGAATCCGCTTGGATCGTTTAGGATTTCTACCACCACGAACAAACAGTAAAGTTGTGAGGTGAGTCGCTGCGTAACCTAATCCAAATAACAAGCTCGCCTTTGTGAGCGGGTGTTCATTTCCTTCAGGATGTGGGGGTGGGCAGAGAGACACAGTGGAAGTTGCGATGGCAAGGCGGAGAGGGTGAAATCAGTATCAAATGTGCGCTTGTAAGCTGATGGATGTGACCCTCCTTCTGTTGCATTGACCAGTTAAAGCTGCCGCTGGTGGCTAATGAAGAGTGGCAGCTCCCTGGGATTTGTCTGCTCTGCTTCTCATTTCCACTGCTTCTTCTCACAGTGAATGCCTCATGCATTCTTTATTTTCCTCACAAGAAAAAGGGTTGGAAGCAGAACCCTGAGACCCCCACATTTTGTGGTGCTTTAATGAGTAGCAGCAGTAGGCTTTATTCAGGGTGTTTCTGAGCCTTAATATGCTTTTTGTTTTCAGATTGCTTTTAAAGTTCTTTACAGACTATATGGTCTTATGTTCGGATGTGCTACCAGAAGTGTCTCTGTCTAATTAGTTTGTGGGTTTTCACAAGCAACTGCAGACTGTTGTCTTCCTATAGGCTCATATCGCAGTTTTCCATCAATCCATACACTCATTTGTAAGCACTTGGTACACAAACCACTTGAAGCTGATGTAGCCATAAATTTTAAAGGACAACCAACACCATTTTTTTGTTTCCTAACTGACATCAGAAAAACGTTTCATAGCATCTAAAATACCCAAAACACGCAGGCTGATATTTTTAGTCAAATGCAAAACACCAATAAAAATGACTTAGTGTCCCAAAACTACTTCAAAATGACCCCGGAAATGGGCTGATTTGTCTGCTGGGAATTTGTGTCAACTAATATCAAATAGTAGTCTTGGTGCAACACACAACCGTTCACCATGTGTTTTCCTTCTAATTTCGCCAACAACAAGGATCAATACGAAGTTTTCATACCAAACAAAGTACCCAAAATGCATTGTGTGTCGTTTTCTCTGTCAG